>NC_092228.1:44488652-44548652 GCF_036320965.1 Panulirus ornatus
ATGACCAACCAATCGCCTTTTTTGCCTACGTCCCCTTGCAGTTTAGTGCAATCACCGCTCCTTCGTCTCACCTTTCACCACTATTGGGCCATCATCAGCAAATACACACTTCAGGCAGGACTAATCTATTTGGGCCACAAAGTACAACAATTCAGTGGTGTGGAGTTCTTACATGACGTGTGCTCTCCTCTTCCTTCCCTCCCTCTCCTCCTATTGCCAGAGGGAGGGAGGGAGGAGGGGGGGGGGAGTTGCCATGTCCCATCTAACCGTTTAATTATCCACATCACCGCCCCCCGACCACCCTTATTTTGGACAATGTCTCTCTCTCTCTCTCTCCACCATCGGTCCTCTTCGATAGACAGTATCAAAGGCCAACACCCACCCACCCACCCACCCACCTCCCACCACCACCTCCTTGAGGCCATCTAAGAATAGACACGCCACCCACCCGCGCCTCGTTTTCTTTATCCTCTCTCAGAATGCTGTTTGTGCTCGCTCACCAAGACATCACAACCCATTCGTGTCCCCAAATGTCGTATTCTTAAGTAGCTCCTCGGTCAAATCTACAATTACTACAGTCTGCTTTCCAATTACATTTTCTTTTTTAATTCCCCCTTTTTTTTTTAAAGGTCATGGTAACATCCCGTTTTCTACGTCGGGTTTTTTGTTTTTTTTTTTTTTTCTCAAGACACCTTTGGCTTTCCTTTTTCCCTTAGGTTAGTACTACTGCCTCTTGGCTCCTGTCCATTCGTCTGTCAGGACATTGCCCCTGAGAGAGAGAGAGAGAGAGAGAGAGAGAGAGAGAGAGAGAGAGAGAGAGAGAGAGAGAGAGAGAGAGAGAGAGAGAGAGAGAGAGAGAGAGAGAGAGAGAGAGAGGGGGGGGGGGGGTTTGACAAGGGCTTTCCCACTCACACCCTGAGTACGAGTGGCAAAATGCCCATATACAAATGTCCAATCTCGAGACCTCAAGTCTTAAGTGTTTTCACCTTCCAATTTGAGACCTCAACTCTTAAGTGTTTTCGCCTTCCAATTTGAGACCTCAACTCTTAAGTGTTTTCACCTTTCCAATTTGAGACCTCAACTCTTAAGTGTTTTCGCCTTCCAATTTGAGACCTCAACTCTTTAAGTGTTTTCGCCTTCCAATTTGAGACCTCAACTCTTAAGTGTTTTCACCTTCCAATTTGAGACCTCAACTCTTAAAGTGTCTTCACCTTCCAATTAGGAATTGCCACCACGTCACACCTTTCCTAGGCCCTCATTCGTGCCGCCCCCCTCCCACCCTTTTTACAAATTGGTCATTTGTGTTCCAATGTGTCTCCGTGTCCTGTTCTACCCAGCGAAATGTTCATTCGTGTTCTAGTGTGCCCTGTTCTCGTTAAATCACACACACATACCATGAACATATTTCTATATTAGCTATATCTTTTCAGATCCCCCCCCCCCCCTTTGTCAACACTAAGTCTAGATAATAGATTGATGCTCATTAAATTGGCTAATTAACTCGTTTATCATTAGACACGACACCCCATTTTCTGTTCAAACGTCACATCAATGTTCATATGTTACCAAACGCCACGTTGTTCAACGAATGATAAACGAAACGAGAACAAGAAATGATTGAAATTGTAAAATTAAAAAGGTAGATTCGTGTCTTCGTATACCTGTAGCCTTATCTATACGTCTTAGAATGTGATGATAAGGTGATAACACGACCCACCATTTCCAAGCTGGCTCTATCGACATATCAGTCTATCGAGAGGGGGGGGGGCGGGGGCCCCTCACAAGGGTGGGTGGCTTCTTGCACCCACAAGAATCCATCATTTCCCAGCTACTGACCGTAGCGCTCCCAGCCTTGAATGAGTGAGGAAAGATTGACCAAGAGGATATATGTGTCGGAGGTGGAGGGAACGAGGAGAAGAGGGAGACCAAATTGGAGTTGGAAAGATGGAGTGAAAAGGATTTTGTGTGATCGGGGCCTGAACATGCAGGAGGGTGAAAGGAGGGCAAGGAATAGAGTGAATTGGAGCGATGTGGTATACCGGGGTTGACGTGCTGTCAGTGGATTGAATCAAGGCATGTGAAGCGTCTGGGGTAAACCATGGAAAGCTGTGTAGGTATGTATATTTGCGTGTGTGGACGTGTGTATGTACATGTGTATGGGGGGGGGGTTTGGGCCATTTCTTTCGTCTGTTTCCTTGCGCTACCTCGCAAACGCGGGAGACAGCGACAAAGCAAAAAAAAAAAAAAAAAGATATATATATATATATATATATATATATATATATATATATATATATATATATAAGGTCCACTGGAGCGAAAACGGGGGGGCGGGGTGCCCGCCCCCTCTCCGTTTTTAAAAAGAAAATAGTCAACCAAAATTTTTTTTCTCCAAACGCTGGTTCATTACTGTCCGGTAAGAGGTCACGCGCGCCACGGGGGGTTGGCCATCCTATTGACTACGGCCAGGCGCCTCCCGCTGGCCTTTCTCACACCTTGTGGCTCAGTTCGGGACCAAAATAAAAACACTCGGTTCTCGTCCAATTAGCCACCATATGTTCTCTACAGCTGGTATCTAATGTTCTCTAATTCATTTCGTTTTCTAATTTTCTAATATAGTTAGATTTTGAATTAGAGTTTCGATATTGGGGAGTTGAGGGGGGGGGGGGTAGGGGATGTGACTAGGTTTGGAGCGCTAGGAGCTAGGTAATGGGGGAGAGGTGGAGTGCTAGGAGCTAGGCACTGGGAGAGAGAGAGGAGTGCTAGGAGCCAGGCGCTGGGAGAGAGAGAGAGAGAGAGAGAGAGAGAGAGAGAGAGAGAGAGAGAGAGAGAGAGAGAGAGAGAGAGAGAAGGACTCCTAGGAGGCTAGGCACTGGGAAAGGCCAGTGGTGCTAGGAGGCTAGGCACTGGGAAAGGCCAGTGGTGCTAGGAGGCTAGGCACTGGGAAAGGTCAGTGGTGCTAGGAGGCTAGGCACTGGGAAAGGTCAGTGGTGCTAGGAGGCTAGGCACTGGGAAAGGTCAGTGGTGCTAGGAGGCTAGGCACCGGGAAAGGTCAGTGGTGCTAGGAGGCTAGGCACTGGGAAAGGTCAGTGGTGCTAGGAGGCTAGGCACTGGGAAAGGTCAGTGGTGCTAGGAGGCTAGGCACTGGGAAAGGTTAGTGGTGCTAGGAGGCTAGGCACTGGGAAAGGTCAGTGGTGCTAGGAGGCTAGGCACTGGGAAAGGTCAGTGGTGCTAGGAGGCTAGGCACTGGGAGAGGCAAGTCGTGCTAGGAGGCTAGGCACTGGGAAAGGTCAGTGGTGCTAGGAGGCTAGGCACTGGGAGAGGTAAGTCGTGCTAGGAGGCTAGGCACAGAGAGGCAAGTCGTGCTAGGAGGCTAGGCACTGGGAAAGGCCAGTGGTGCTAGGAGGCTAGGCACTGGGAGAGGCAAGTCGTGCTAGGAGGCTAGGCACTGGGAAAGGTCAGTGGTGCTAGGAGGCTAGGCACTGGGAGAGGTCAGTGGTGCTAGGAGGCTAGGCACTGGGAGAGGTCAGTGGTGCTAGGACGCTAGGCACTGGGAAAGGTCAGTGGTGCTAGGGGGCTAGGCACTGGGAAAGGTTAGTGGTGCTAGGAGGCTAGGCACTGGGAGAGGTCAGTGGTGCTAGGACGCTAGGCACTGGGAAAGGTCAGTGGTGCTAGGGGGCTAGGCACTGGGAAAGGTTAGTGGTGCTAGGAGGCTAGGCACTGGGAAAGGTCAGTGGTGCTAGGGGGCTAGGCACTGGGAAAGGTCAGTGGTGCTAGGGGGCTAGGCACTGGGAAAGGTTAGTGGTGCTAGGAGGCTAGGCACTGGGAAAGGTCAGTGGTGCTAGGAGGCTAGGCACTGGGAAAGGTCAACCCACGAGCGCTTTCGTGTATTGACCCATCTTCAGACAGCCGTCAATATACGAAAGCGCTAAATGTTCTCCTATAAATGTTCTTATCATAAGTGTTCTACTATAAATGTTCTATTATAGATGTTCTCCTATGAACCCTCTTCATCTCCCCCCCTCCCCCCCCCCTCTTGATGTTCTACAAGCGCTGTTCATTTATCTTGTGGGTACGTGTTTCAAGCTATGTTCTCTGTTCTACCGACAGGGGGGGAAAAAGCGGTGTTATGGCTCCTGTTCATCGTAGGTGTTCTTCATACCATATTCTCTGTTCTTCAGACAGAGCAGTTCACCGTGTTATGCCTCCTGTTCACCACCGTCCTAGATGTTCTTCAATTATTGTTCTCTGTTCTTTCTCTCTCCCCACACAGACGGAGCAGTTCACCATGTTATAGCTCCTGTTCACCACCATCCTAAATGTTCTTCAAGTGTTGTTCTCTGTTCTCCCCACACAGACAGAGCAGTTCACCGTGTTATAGCTCCTGTTCATCACCATCCTAGATGTTCTTCAAGTGTTGTTCTCTGTTCTCCCCACACAGACGGAGCAGTTCACCATGTTATACCTCCTGTTCATCACCATCCCAATGTTCTTCAAGTGTTGTTCTCTGTTCTCCCCACACAGACGGAGCAGTTCACCGTGTTATGGTTGCTGTTCATCTCCATTGTAGTGGGCAACATTGCTGTCATCACAGCTCTGCTTCTTTCCAAGACCAGGAAATCCCGCACCAACTTCTTCATCATGCATCTGGCAGTTGCAGGTCAGTACATACTTGCTGCCTTCATCCATTCCCGTCGCCACCACCCCGCCACATATGAAATGGCACCACCACCCCTCCCTCCTTCCCCCCAACATGTGCGCGAGGTAGCGCTAGGAAAAGACAACAAAGGCCCCATTCGTTCACACTCAGTTTCCAGCTGTCACGTAATAATGCACCGAAACCACAGCTCCCTTTCCACATCCAGGCCCCACAGAACTTTCCATGGTTTACCCCAGACTATTTCACATGCCGTGGTTCAATCCACTGACAGTACGTCGACCCCGGTATACCACATCGTTCCAATTCCCTTTCTTGTCCACATAATAACTATGATACGTTCGTTGTCTGTCTTGGACAATCGTATGTTTACCTAATGGCGTCCTAGCTACGTCTCTTCGTTGTATGTCAACTGACTGTTATATTTCTCTCTTGTGTCACCCCTGATGATGATGTGATTATGACACAAAAGTGCACTTGGGAACTTATCGTGTTTCATTTTCCCCGTGGACTCAGAAATATATATATATATATATATATATATATATATATATGTAAGGCATGTGTACGTGTAGGAAGAGAGGAAAGTGATTGGTTCTCAGTGAATGTAGGTTTGCGGAGGGGTGTGTGATGTCTCCATGGTTGTTTAATTTGTTTATGGATGGGGTTGTTAGGGAGGTAAATGCAAGAGTTTTGGAAAGAGGGGCAAGTATGAAGTCTGTTGGGGATGAGAGAGCTTGGGAAGTGAGTCAGTTGTTGTTCGCTGATGTTACAGCGCTGGTGGCTGATTCATGTGAGAAACTGCAGAAGCTGGTGACTGAGTTTGGTAAAGTGTGTGGAAGAAGAAAGTTAAGAGTAAATGTGAATAAGAGCAAGGTTATTAGGTACAGTAGGGTTGAGGGTCAAGTCAACTGGGAGGTGAGTTTGAATGGAGAAAAACTGGAGGAAGTGAAGTGTTTTAGATATCTGGGAGTGGATCTGGCAGCGGATTGGACCATGGAAGCGGAAGTGGATCATAGGGTGGGGGAGGGGGAGAAAATCCTGGGAGCCTTGAAGAATGTGTGGAAGTCGAGAACATTATCTCGGAAAGCAAAAATGGGTATGTTTGAAGGAATAGTGGTTCCAACAATGTTGTATGGTTGCGAGGCGTGGGCTATGGATAGAGATGTGCGCAGGAGGATGGATGTGCTGGAAATGAGATGTTTGAGGACAATGTGTGGTGTGAGGTGGTATGATCGAGTAAGTAACGTAAGGGTAAGAGAGATGTGTGGAAATATATATATATATATATATATATATATATATATATATATATATATATATCACAAAAGGGTAGAAATCAGTGTTACCAATGTTTCCAGCATAGCTTTTCCATTTTCTACTTCAGCAAACAACCATTTTCCCGGCCATTTTAAATGGCTTTTCCTCCGTCGATCGTAGAGCAATTCCGTCGAGAATTACGAAAAAGTTCTTATATAATATATATATATGTATATATATATATATATATACATATATATATATAATGTTTGATCGCCGTTTACTGCGTTAGCGAAGTAGCGCCAGGAAACAGACGAAAAACGGCTCATCCACTTATATATATACATACACGTGTATATATATATATATATATATATATATATATATATATATATATATATATATATATATATATATATATATATATATCCCCCTCTTCAAGCCACCAGCTGCCACACAGCGACAGATGGTACCAACCCCCCTTCTTCAAGCGCCGACTGACACACACACACACACACACACACACCCACCATCCTTCCCCCTCCTCAATCCCCTTCCCCCCCTTCTCAATCCCCTTCCCCTCCTCAATCCCCCCCTCCTCAATCCCCCCTCCTCAATCCCCTTCCCCCCTCCTCACCCCCCTCCTCAATCCCCTTCCCCCCTCCTCAACCCCCCCTCCTCAATCTCCTTCCCCCCCTCCTCAATCCCCCCTCCTCAATCCCCCCCTCCTCAATCCCCTTCCCCCCCTCCTCAATCCCCCCTCCTCAATCCCCCCCTCCTCAATCCCCCCCCCTCCTCAATCCCTTCCCCCCTCCTCAATCCCCCCTCCTCAATCCCCCCCTCCTCAATCCCCCCTCCTCAATCCCCCCCTCCTCAACCCCCCCCCCCCAGCTGACACCCCGACGAGAAAGAAAGGCAATCTTGAGGCCTTCCCCTCGGTCCCCCCGCTGACGGTAAAAAAATATTAGGACGCGCTCCCCCCGGGTGCAGGGAGAGGAGGGGAGGGGGTTTTGCCCCCCCAGGGGGAGGAGGGGAGCTGCTTTTTCCCCATTTTGGCTCCCGGGTACCCCCCCCCCAGGGGGAAAGGTTCTGCCGGGGGAGGGGCCCAAAAAGGAAGGCCCCAAGAAGAGGGTTAGCCCCCGCAAGAGAAAGAGAACCCCCGGAGAGGGGGAAAGGGGGGGCGGAGGGGGTTGGGGGGAGGGGGGGCCCGGAAAAAAGTGATAGGAGGGGAAATGGGGGCGTTTAGGTTGGGAGGAGGAAAAAAAAGGAGAAAAGTGGTGGATAGATGAGGCGGAACAGGAAAGGGTTGGAAGTGGGGGGAGTTTTTTATATTAGATGATGGGGGCTTTGTGGAGGGGGGGGGGGGGGGGGGGGGGGGGGGGGGGGGGGGGGGGGGGGGGGGGGGGGGGGGGGGGGGGGGGGGGGGGGGGGGGGGGGGGATGGTTAGTATGATGGGGGAGCAGTGTATAGTGATGGGGATGGTTAGTAATGATGGGGGAGCAGTGTATAGTGATGGGGGAAGGTTAGTGATGATGGGGGAGCAGTGTATAGTGATGGGGGAAGGTTAGTAATGATGGGGGAGCAGTGTATAGTGATGGGGGAAGGTTAGTAATGATGGGGGAGCAGTGTATAGTGATGGGGGAAGGTTAGTAATGATGGGGGAGCAGTGTATAGTGATGGGGGAAGGTTAGTAATGATGGGGGAGCAGTGTATAGTGATGGGGGATGGTTAGTAATGATGGGGGAGCAGTGTATAGTGATGGGGGAAGGTTAGTAATGATGGGGGAGCAGTGTATAGTGATGGGGGAAGGTTAGTAATGATGGGGGAGCAGTGTATAGTGATGGGGGAAGGTTAGTGATGATGGGGGAGCAGTGTATAGTGATGGGGGAAGGTTAGTGATGATGGGGGAGCAGTGTATAGTGATGGGGGAAGGTTAGTAATGATGGGGGAGCAGTGTATAGTGATGGGGGATGGTTAGTAATGATGGGGAGCAGTGTATAGTGATGGGGGAAGGTTAGTGATGATGGGGGAGCAGTGTATAGTGATGGGGGATGGTTAGTAATGATGGGGAGCAGTGTATAGTGATGGGGGAAGGTTAGTAATGATGGGGGAGCAGTGTATAGTGATGGGGGATGGTTAGTAATGATGGGGGAGCAGTGTATAGTGATGGGGGAAGGTTAGTAATGATGGGGGAGCAGTGTATAATGATGGGGGAAGGTTAGTGATGATGGGGGAGCAGTGTATAGTGATGGGGGAAGGTTAGTGATGATGGGGGAGCAGTGTATAGTGATGGGGGATGGCTAGTAATGATGGGGGAGCAGTGTATAGTGATGGGGAAGGTTAGTAATGATGGGGGAGCGGTGGTGGATAATGATGGGGAGGGGATGGTTAGTGGTGATGGGGGGGTGATGGTGGATAGTGGTGATAAATGGATGGGGGGAAGGGGCGGGAAATGGGGAGTGACTGAATAGTGACTGAACTCATTATGACGGACAGCCCCCCAAACCCCCCCTTCCAGTCCCCCCTTCCAGCCCCCCTCAGCCCCCCTTCTAGCCCCCCAAACCCCCCTTCTAGCCCCCCTTCCAGCCCCCCTTCAGCCCCCCCAAACCCCCCTTCCAGCCCCCTCAGCCCCCCCTCAGCCCCCTCAGCCCCCACATATTCTAACAGCCATACTACCAAACCACCAAGTGTGGGGCTCACATCTGGACTGACATATAAATATAAACATAACGATAAATGAACATTATGGCCACACAAGGTATAAATGAATTATCATAATTACATTAGCCTGGATAACTGATCCAAGATAACTGATAACTGATCCAAGATAACTGATAACTGATCCAAGATAACTGATAACTGATCCAAGATAACTGATAACTGATCCAAGATAACTGATAACTGATCCAAGATAACTGATAACTGATCCAAGATAACTGATAACTGATCCAAGATAACTGATAACTGATGAGGGATAACTTGAAGTAACTAATTATATATGATAACTAATGATAAATGATAACTAATAAGTTATCTAAAATAAACCTCAGAGCCTGTAGAGACAAGTTAACTCACTCTCCCTCCCCTCTCACTCTCCTCTCACTCTCTCACTCCCCTCTCACTCTCTCCTCACTCTCTCTCCCTCTCTCCTCTCACTCTCTCCTCTCACTCTCTCCCTCTCCTCCTCTCCACCTCTCTCTCACTCTCTCCCTCCCCTCTCACTCTCTCCCTCTCTCCTCTCACTCCTCTCTCACTCTCTCCCTCCTCTCTCACTCTCTCCCTTTCTCCTCTCACTCCTCTCTCACTCTCTCCCTCCCCTCTCACTCTCTCCCTCTCTCCTCTCACTCCTCTCTCACTCTCTCCCTCCTCTCATTATCTCCCTCTCCTCTCACTCCCTCCCTCCCCTCTCTCTCTCTCTTCTCTCTCTCTCTCTCTCTCTCTCTCTCTCTCTCTCTCTCTCTCCTCTCACCTCTCCCTCTCTCTCTCCCACCTCTCTCTCTCTCTCTCTCTCTCTCTCTCTGGACTCCCCCCCCCCATCAAGGCAGCAAAACCCCCTCCCTTTCCCCATCCCCGGAGCGGCCGGATGGAGAGGGGAGGGAGAGGGGAGAGGGGAGGGGGGAGGGAGGGGGGTATCTCCCCTCAGTGTCTTGGCACGTGGCCCGTGCTGGGGGTCTGAGGGGAGGGGAGGGGAGGGGGGCTAGTGGCGTGTGAGGGGGAGGGAGGGTAGTGGCGTGTGAGGGGGTAGTGGCGTGTGTGGGGGGGGAGGGGGGTAGTGGCGCGTGTGGCCTCTCACTGTATTCTCCCTGGCTTCTGTATACGACCATCTGTGCTAGTGTGTATACAGACGTATACATATGTATACATATATGTAGACATACATACACATCTATATATATATATATATATATATATATATATATATATATATATATACATACACAAGTATACATTAATATATACATATGTATACATGCACGTGTACATACATGTACATTTATAGATATGCACATATACAGCTATACATATATACATGGACGTCTATACATGTATATATAAACCCTTAGTGTATATATATATATATATATATATATATATATATATATATATATATATATATAAACCTTTACTTAGTGTATAAACCAGACCCCCATCTGATGATGAACAGCTGGTGGTCGACTGTGGTCAAAATGCAGTGCGCAGGATTCGAACCCGTCCCACCAGAAAACCCAACCGAGTGGCTAACCCACCTATACGCCAATGGCGTCTCTAAGGCCCACACCACCACGCCTCAACGCTAGGGTAATCACCTCTATGTGCTCAAGGATCACATGGTCGTCCTTGAGAGTAGACCTCAGAAGGGGGGGGAGAGGGGAAGGGAGGGGAAGGGGGGAGAGGGGAAGGGGGGGAGAGAGAGGGGAAGGGGGGGCAAATAAATGAATTATCACCCTCTCTAAATAAAGAAATTAGCACGTCTTCATGACAGACGCGATGCATACATAATAGGCGTAGTGAAGATGATGCAAAAGTCAAAATACGACTTGAAATACGATCAATAAGGTCGTCCAACCCTTATTTAGATAAGGCTAACCAGCCCTTATTTAAGTTAATAAGGTTGCTCAACCCTTATTTAAATAAGGTCGTCCAACCCTTATTTAAATAAGGCTAACCAACCCTTATTTAAGTTAATAAGGTTGTTCAACCCTTATTTAAATAAGGTCGTCCAACCCTTATCTAAATAAGGCTAACCAGCCCTTATTTAAGTTAATAAGGTTGTTCAACCCTTATTCAAATAAGGCTAACCAACCCTTATTTAAACTAATAAGGTTGCTCAACCCTTATTTAAATAAGGGCGTCCAACCCTTATTTAAATTAATAAGGTTGCTCAACCCTTATTTAAATAAGGGCGTCCAGCCCTTATTTAAATAAGGCTAAACAACCCTTATTTAAGTTAATAAGGTTGTTCAACCCTAATTTAGATAAGGCTAACCAACCCTTATTTGAACTGATAAGGTTGCTCAACCCTTATTTAAATAAGGCTAACCAACCTTTATTCAAATCAATAAGGTTGCTCAACCCTTATTTAAAAAAGGCTAACCAACCCTTTTCTAAATAAGGTCGTCCAACCCTTATCTAAATAAGGCTAACCAACCCTTATCTAAATAAGGTCGTCCAACCCTTATTTAAATAAGGCTAACCAACCCTTATTTAAACTAATAAGGTTGCTCAACCCTTATTTAAATAAGGTCGTCCAACCCTTACTTAAATAAGGCTAAGCAACCCTTATTTAAACTAATAAGGTTGCTCAACCCTTATTTAAATAAGGCCAACCAACCCTTATTTAAACTAATAAGGTTGTTCAACCCTTATTTAAATAAGGCTAACCAACCCTTATTTAAATTCATATTTATTAATTACATAATTCGATATATATATATATATATATATATATATATATATATATATATATATATATATATATATATATATACATAATTCAGCACTTCGAGGGAATATTCAAATGGAGAATATTTGAAGGAATATTCTTTCCCACCCCCCATCCCGTTTTCTCTCGCTGGGGGAAAACTTTACAAATATTTATCTCAAGATTTGAGGCGATATTCGAAGGTGACATAGCGCAATGGCTTGCCAAATATCCATCCGAGGTGGATGGTGCGAAAGCAGGTCTTAGGGATATACACACGAGCCCCTATGTATACACACACACACACACACACACACACACACACACATACCCAGGCACACACACACACACACACACACCCAAGCGCATATAAACATGCATACACACACACACACACACATACACACACACCCAGGCACACACACACACACACACACACACACACACACCCAGGCACACACACACCCAAGCGCATATAAACATGCATACACACACACACACACACACACACACACACACACACACACACACACATACACACACACACTCACATACACATACACCTAGGCATACACACACCCAGGCACACACACACACACACACACACACACACTCACATACACACACACCTAGGCATACACACACCCAGGCACACACACACACACACACACACACACACACACACACACACACATACATACCCAAGCACATATAAACATGCATACACACACACACACACACACACACACACATACCCAAGCACATATAAACATGCATACACACACACACACACACACACACACACACACACACACACACACACACACAAAGCCCAGGCACATATATAAACATATATACACACATAGACACCCAGGCACACACACACACACACACACACACATATCCAAGCGCATATAAACATGCATACACACACACACACACACACACACACACACACACACACACACACACACCCAGGCACACACACACACACACACCCAGGCACACACACACATACCCAAGCGCATATAAACATGCACACACACACACACCCAGGCACACACACACATACCCAAGCGCATATAAACATGCACACACACACACACACACACACACACACACCCAGGCACACACACACATACCCAAGCGCATATAAACATGCACACACACACACACACACACACACACACACACCCAGGCACACACACACACACACACACCCAGGCACACACACACATACCCAAGCGCATATAAACATGCACACACACACACACACACACACACACACACACACACCCAGGCACACACACACATACCCAAGCGCATATAAACATGCACACACACACACACACACACACACACACACACACACCCAGGCACACACACACATACCCAAGCGCATATAAACATGCACACACACACACACACACACACACACACACACACACACCCAGGCACACACACACATACCCAAGCGCATATAAACATGCACACACACACACACACACACACACACACACACACACACCCAGGCACACACACACATACCCAAGCGCATATAAACATGCACACACACACACACACACACACACACACACACACAAAGCCCAGGCACATATATAAACATATATACACACATAGACACCCAGGCACACATATAAACATACATACACACTCACACACAGACACATATATAAACATACACATACATACAAACATGCAATACGAATGTATGATTTATTCTCCTTATTCATAGAGGACAAGACACATGTATGATAATACATATATACATCATACACATATGTGTATTATGCATGACATAGGTAATGGGTGAGAGTTAACGAGGCCCTTCTGTTCCAGGCGCTACCTCGTTAAAGCGGGAAACAGCGGAGGATTAATATATATATATATATATATATATATATATATATATATATATATATATATATATATATACATATATATATATACATACATATATACATATATATATATATATATATATATATATATATATATATATATATATACATTTCTTACGTACGAGTAATTTTGATAACTATGGAAAAATATAATAAATAACTTATTTACGAGTGGTTTTTCCCATAGATGTAGCAGACATACGAAATAAATTATTTATCTGATAATGATAGTTCAGTTAACATCACCATAGCGACTCGGTAAACAGTAGTTTCAAACAAAACCATCGAACGAGGCTGTTAATGACCCAGTTAGGCCAGTGGAGGTGCCAATTAAATCGTCACCACACACTCATACGCTTGAAATAAAGGCTTTTAACATTATAACACCAAAAGGCTTAAAGGCTTCTAACATTCTAACACCAAAAGGCTTAAAGGCCTCTAACATTCTAACACCAAAAGGTTTAAAGGCCTCTAACATTCTAACACCAAAAGGCTTAAAGGCTTCTAACATTCTAACACCAAAAGGCTTAAAGGCTTCTAACATTCTAACACCAAAAGGCTTAAAGGCCTCTAATATTCTAACATAAAATGGCTTAGAATAAAGGCCTCTAATATTCTAACATCAAAAGGCATAAAATAAAGGCCTCTAATATTCTAACACCAAAAGGCTTAAAAGAAAGGCCTCTAACATTCTAACACCAAAAGGCTTAAAAGAAAGGCCTCTAACATTCTAACACCAAAAGGCTTAAAATAAAGGCTTGAAATAAAGGCCTCTAACATTATAACATCAAAAGGCTAAAAATAAAGGCCTCAAACATTCTAACATCTAATACATCTTAACATCTAACACCTGATAACCATTTGAACACCTTAATTGAACAGATCCTCTAATTGAACACAAGGGATTTGAACCCCTCGTTCTGATGTGTACACACGGGGGGGGGGGGATTACCATTATACTCGACTCTAACAAGCAGTTGGTTGTTAACTAATTCCTCCCTAATTAGGAAAATATTAACTACTGTTCGGCTCTGTTCAGTCTCTGGTGTTCAAAAGTTCAGTTAAGGGAGCATCAACTGGTTTAAAGTTCACTTAAAGGAACACAACTACCTTAAATATTCACTTTAGGGAGCATAACTTAAAAGTTCATTTTAGGTAGCATAACTTAAAAGTTCACATTAGGTAGCATAACTTAAAATTTCATTTTAGGGAGCATAACTTAAAAGTTCACTTTAGGGAGCATAACTTAAAATTTCATTTTAGGGAGCATATCTTAAAAGTTCACTTTAGGGAACATATAGTGTTAAAAGTTCACTTAAGGGAGCATAACTTAAAAGTTCACTTAAGGGAGCATGACTTAAAAGTTCATTTTAGGGAGCATAACCTAAAAGTTCATTTTAGGTAGCATAACTGAAAAGTTCACTTTAGGGAGCATAACCTAAAAGTTCACTTTAGGTAGCATACCTTAAAAGTTCACTTTAGGGAGCATAACCTAAAAGTTCACTTTAGGGAGCATAACTTAAAAGTTCACTTTAGGGAGCATAACCTAAAAGTTCACTTTAGGGAGCATAACCTAAAAGTTCACTTTAGGGAGCATAACCTAAAAGTTCACTTTAGGGAGCATAACCTAAAAGTTCATTTTAGGGAGCATAACCTAAAAGTTCATTTTAGGGAGCATAACCTAAAAGTTCATTTTAGGGAGCATAACCTAAATGTTCATTTTAGGGAGCATAACCTAAAAGTTCACTTTAGGGAGCATAACCTAAAAGTTCATTTTAGGGAGCATAACTTAAAAGTTCATTTTAGGGAGCATAACCTAAAAGTTCATTTTAGGGACCATAACTTAAAAGTTCATTTTAGGGAGCATCCACTGGCTCCCTACACCTCCCTTAAAACATACACTTACCTGTGTAACTCAGTGGCCCACACAGGCGTCGTTTCTTAACGACAGCTCACATCCTCCGGGGCGGGTCGTCCAGCGATGGCCCTTACTTGGTGACAGGCCCACCGTGCGTGCGTATACGCGCCCCCCCTTAGCGTATGTCCCTATCGTCGACGTGTATATACGCCCCCCGCTGCTTACGTCCTTGTTGCCCTGTTGGAAATTGACGTCATGAATGCCCCTTGTTGACATGTAATTGGCTCGTTAGGCTTACAAGGGCAATGAGGGGGGGGGGGGGGCAAAAACCTCGTGTGCTAACAACACCGTAAGGTAACAATGCAAACTAGGGTAGATGGTAGTTCAAACGACCTAACTACTCGTTCAAACGAGCCACTAACGACCCATTCCCCCATCCCCTTCCTTCGTTAGTTTCCTTCGTTAATAGACTCATTTATCACATCCATAATTGATATATTTAAGCTCTTTAATTATTAATTTCTTGGCTGTACCACTGGAGTTAGGGGTGTCAACAGTGGGAGAGTGACCGTGTTTATCTTGCCATGTACCACTGGAGTTAGTGGTGTCAGCAGTGGGAGTGTGACCGTGTTTATCTTGCCATGTACCACTGGAGTTAGTGGTGTCAGCAGTGGGAGAGTGACCGTGTTTATCTTGCCATGTACCACTGGAGTTAGTGGTGTCAGCAGTGGGAGAGTGACCGTGTTTATCTTGGTTGTACCACTGGAGTTAGTGGTGTCAGCAGTGGGAGTGTGACAGGTGTTTATCTTGGCTGTACCACTGGAGTTAGTGGTGTCAGCAGTGGGAGAGTGACCGCGTTTATCTTGGTTGTACCACTGGAGTTAGTGGTGTCAGCAGTGGGAGAGTGACCGTGTTTATCTTGGTTGTACCACTGGAGTTAGTGGTGTCAGCAGTGGGAGTGTGACAGGTGTTTATCTTGGCTGTACCACTGGAGTTAGTGGTGTCAGCAGTGGGAGAGTGACCGTGTTTATCTTGGTTGTACCACTGGAGTTAGTGGTGTCAGCAGTGGGAGTGTGACAGGTGTTTATCTTGCCATGTACCACTGGAGTTAGTGGTGTCAGCAGTGGGAGTGTGACCGTGTTTATCTTGCCATGTACCACTGGAGTTAGTGGTGTCAGCAGTGGGAGTGTGACAGGTGTTTATCTTGCCATGTACCACTGGAGTTAGTGGTGTCAGCAGTGGGAGTGTGACCGTGTTTATCTTGCCATGTACCACTGGAGTTAGTGGTGTCAGCAGTGGGAGAGTGACCGTGTTTATCTTGCCATGTACCACTGGAGTTAGTGGTGTCAGCAGTGGGAGAGTGACCGTGTTTATCTTGCCATGTACCACTGGAGTTAGTGGTGTCAGCAGTGGGAGTGTGACAGGTGTTTATCTTGTCATGTACCACTGGAGTTAGTGGTGTCAGCAGTGGGAGAGTAACCGTGTTTATCTTGCCATGTACCACTGGAGTTAGTGGTGTCAGCAGTGGGAGAGTGACCGTGTTTATCTTGCCATGTACCACTGGAGTTAGTGGTGTCAGCAGTGGGAGTGTGACAGGTGTTTACCTTGCCATGTACCACTGGAGTTAGTGGTGTCAGCAGTGGGAGTGTGACCGTGTTTATCTTGCCATGTACCACTGGAGTTAGTGGTGTCAGCAGTGGGAGAGTGACCGTGTTTATCTTGCCATGTACCACTGGAGTTAGTGGTGTCAGCAGTGGGTGAGTGACCGTGTTTATCTTGCCATGTACCACTGGAGTTAGTGGTGTCAGCAGTGGGAGAGTGACCGTGTTTATCTTGGTTGTACCACTGGAGTTAGTGGTGTCAGCAGTGGGAGAGTGACCGTGTTTATCTTGGTTGTACCACTGGAGTTAGTGGTGTCAGCAGTGGGAGAGTGACCGTGTTTATCTTGGCTGTACCACTGGAGTTAGTGGTGTTAGCAGTGGGAGAGTGACCGTGTTTATCTTGGCTGTACCACTGGAGTTAGTGGTGTCAGCAGTGGGAGAGTGACCGTGTTTATCTTGGCTGTACCACTGGAGTTAGTGGTGTCAGCAGTGGGAGTGTGACCGTGTTTATCTTGCCATGTACCACTGGAGTTAGTGGTGTCAGCAGTGGGAGAGTGACCGTGTTTACCTTGCCATGTACCACTGGAGTTAGTGGTGTCAGCAGTGGGAGTGTGACCGTGTTTATCTTGGCTGTACCACTGGAGTTAGTGGTGTCAGCAGTGGGAGTGTGACCGTGTTTATCTTGGCTGTACCACTGGAGTTAGTGGTGTCAGCAGTGGGAGTGTGACCGTGTTTATCTTGCCATGTACCACTGGAGTTAGTGGTGTCAGCAGTGGGAGAGTGACCGTGTTTATCTTGCCATGTACCACTGGAGTTAGTGGTGTCAGCAGTGGGAGTGTGACCGTGTTTATCTTGCCATGTACCACTGGAGTTAGTGGTGTCAGCAGTGGGAGAGTGACCGTGTTTATCTTGCCATGTACCACTAGAGTTAGTGGTGTCAGCAGTGGGAGAGTGACCGTGTTTATCTTGCCATGTACCACTGGAGTTAGTGGTGTCAGCAATGGGAGAGTGACCGTGTTTATCTTGCCATGTACCACTGGAGTTAGTGGTGTCAGCAGTGGGAGAGTGACCGTGTTTATCTTGCCATGTACCACTGGAGTTAGTGGTGTCAGCAGTGGGAGAGTGACCGTGTTTATCTTGCCATGTACCACTGGAGTTAGTGGTGTCAGCAGTGGGAGAGTGACCGTGTTTATCTTGCCATGTACCACTGAAGTTAGTGGTGTCAGCAGTGGGAGAGTGACCGTGTTTATCTTGCCATGTACCACTGGATTTAGTGGTGTCAGCAGTGGGAGAGTGACCGTGTTTATCTTGGCTGTACCACTGGAGTTAGTGGTGTCAGCAGTGGGAGAGTGACCGTGTTTATCTTGCCATGTACCACTGGAGTTAGTGGTGTCAGCAGTGGGAGAGTGACCGTGTTTATCTTGCCATGTACCACTGGAGTTAGTGGTGTCAGCAGTGGGAGAGTGACCGTGTTTATCTTGCCATGTACCACTGGAGTTAGTGGTGTCAGCAGTGGGAGAGTGACCGTGTTTATCTTGCCATGTACCACTGGAGTTAGTGGTGTCAGCAGTGGGAGAGTGACCGTGTTTATCTTGGCTGTACCACTGGAGTTAGTGGTGTCAGCAGTGGGAGAGTGACCGTGTTTATCTTGCCATGTACCACTGGAGTTAGTGGTGTCAGCAGTGGGAGTGTGACCGTGTTTATCTTGCCATGTACCACTGGAGTTAGTGGTGTCAGCAGTGGGAGAGTGACCGTGTTTATCTTGCCATGTACCACTGGAGTTAGTGGTGTCAGCAGTGGGAGAGTGACCGTGTTTATCTTGCCATGTACCACTGGAGTTAGTGGTGTCAGCAGTGGGAGAGTGACCGTGTTTATCTTGCCATGTACCACTGGAGTTAGTGGTGTCAGCAGTGGGAGAGTGACCGTGTTTATCTTGCCATGTTACAGATTTGTCAGTGGGCGTCATCAGCGTGTTGACAGACATAGTGTGGAAGAGCACAGTGTCATGGTACGCAGGCAACGTCGGCTGCAAGATAATACGCTTCGCTCAGGTCTGTGCCACACTCACACACACACCACCTCTGTGCCACACACACACACACACACCACCCCTGTGCCACACTCACACACACACCACCCCCTCTGTGCCACACACACACACACCACCCCCTCTGTGCCACACTCACACACACACCACCTCTGTGCCACACACACACACACACACACACACACACACACACACACACACACACACACACACCACCTCTGTGCCACACACACACACACACACACACACCACCTCTGTGCCACACTCACACACACCACACCCTCTGTGCCACACTCACATACACACACACCCTCTGTGCCACACTCACACCACCTCTGTGCCACACTCACACACACATACCACCTCTGTGCCACACTCACACACACACATACCACCTCTGTGCCACACTCACATACGCACACCACCTCTGTGCCACACTCACACACACACACCACCCCCTCTGTGCCACACACACACACACACACACACACACCACCTCTGTGCCACACTCACACACCACCCCCTCTGTGCCACACTCACACACACACACCACCCCCTCTGTGCCACACACACACACACACACCACCTCTATGCCACACACACACATACGCACACACACCACCTCTGTGCCACACTCACACACACACACACACACACACACACACACAGACCACCTCTGTACCACACACACACACACACACACACACACACACACCACCCCCTCTGTGCCACACACACACACACACATACCACCTCTGTGCCACACACACACACCACCCCCTCTGTGCCACACACACACACCACCCCCTCTGTACCACACACACACACACACCACCCCCTCTGTGCCACACCTAATCTCATACATAACATACAAGACATTTGTTTTTTTGCCCTCTTTATCTAACATATACAAATCTAATTTCAAAATCAGAAGCAATTCTTTCAAATCTGGCTTCAAAGTTCTTTTTGTGTGTGTGTTTGTGTTTTCAAAGACATTTTGATCCTTCAAAAATTTTTCTATTTCCTTAGCAAGATATTTTTTTCTGTGTGTTCTTCTCCAGTGTCTTGGGGGTAAATAGATATTCTTTTCCCCAGTGGCCTTTTCCCCAGTGTCCTTTTCCCCCGTGGCCTTTTCTCCAGTGGCCTTTTCCTCCGTGGCCTGCTCTCCAGAGGCCTTTTCCAGTGTCCTTTTCCCCAGTGGCCTTTTTCTCCAGTGGCCTTCTCTCCAGTGGCCTTTTCCCCCGTGGCCTTCTCTCCAGTGGCCTTTTCTCCAGTGGCCTTTTCTCCAGTGGCCTTCTCCCCAGTGTCCATTTCCCCCGTGACCTTCTCTCCAGTGTCCTTTTCCCCAGTGGCCTTTTCCCCAGTGGCCTGCTCTCCAGAGGCCTTTTCCACAGTGTCCTTTTCCCTAGTGACCTTTTCTCCAGTGGCCTTTTCCCTAGTAGCCTTCTCTCCAGTGGCCTTTTCCCCAGTGGCCTTTCCCCAATGGCCTTTTCCCTAGTAGCCTTCTCTCCAGTGGCCTTTTCCCCAGTGGCCTTTTCCCCAGTGGCCTTTTCCCCAGTGGCCTTTCTCCAGTGGCCTTCCTTGTTAGTCAGGATGCGTCCAAGTTGTGTGTGTGAGTGTGTGTGTGTGAGTGTGTGTGTGTCTGTGTGTCTGTGTGTGTGTGTGTGTGTGTGTCTGTGTGTGTCTGTGTGTGTCTGTGTCTCAAGTGCTACAGAATGTACCACAGTTTCCTTCGTTAACAAGTTACTATGCCACACCAGCACTTTATCTGTATCATATCCTGTATAGTCGACCTTGCCTCACCATTTCTTATCTTCTTATCAAACTCGTTTCTTATCTTATCTTATCCCCGTTTCTTATCTTCTTATCAAACTCGTTTCTTATCTTATCTTATCTTCGTTCCTTCTCTTATCAAACTCGTTTCTTATCTTATCTTCGTTTCTTCTTATCAAACTCGTTTCTTATCTTATCTTCGTTTCTTCTTATCAAACTCGTTTCTTATCTTATCTTCGTTCCTTCTCTTCTTATCAGACTCGTTTCTTATCTTATCTTCGTTTCTTCTTATCAAACACGTTTCTTATCTTATCTTCGTTCCTTCTCTTCTTATCAAACTCGTTTCTTATCTTATCTTCGTTTCTTCTTATCAAACTCGTTTCTTATCTTATCTTCGTTTCTTCTTATCAAACTCGTTTCTTATCTTATCTTATCTTCGTTCCTTCTCTTCTTATCAAACTCGTTTCTTATCTTATCTTCGTTTCTTCTTATCAAACTCCTTTCTTATCTTGTCTTCGTTTCTTCTTATCAAACTCGTTTCTTATCTTATCTTATCTTCGTTTCTTCTTATCAAACTCGTTTCTTATCTTATCTTCGTTCCTTCTCTTCTTATCAAACTCGTTTCTTATCTTATCTTCGTTTCTTCTTATCAAACTCGTTTCTTATCTTCGTTCCTTCTCTTCTTATCAAACTCGTTTCTTATCTTATCTTATCTTCGTTTCTTTTTATCAAACTCGTTTCTTATCTTATCTTCGTTCCTTCTCTTCTTATCAAACTCGTTTCTTATCTTATCTTCGTTTCTTCTTATCAAACTCGTTTCTTATCTTATCATTTGTTATCTTATCGTTTCTTATCTTATCTTTGCTCCTTATTTTATCATTTGTTATCTTCTTATCGTTTCTTATCTTATCATTGCTTCTTATCTTATCATTTCTTATCACCGTTTCTTATCAAATTCGTTTCTTATCTTCTTATCTAACTAGTTTCTTATCTTATCAAAGTCTTTATGTTGCGATAGGCTAAACAGGAGAATGGAAGAGAGGAAGCCGATGTGGGGATTGAGAATGGCTTGTGGGGGTTCCCTGCTGGAGAGAGAGAGAGAGAGAGAGAGAGAGAGAGAGAGAGAGAGAGAGAGAGAGAGAGAGAGAGAGAGAGAGAGGTTGTAAGGTAGTGTTGGAGAAAGGGGGGGAGGGGGCACAATGTCTGCTTGTGTTGGAGAAAAGGAGAATGACAGATATTGTTGGAGATATATTCGATTTTCCCCCCTTCCCCTTTCAAAATCAAACCCTCATCCCATTTTCTTCAAGATAAACCCCCATCCCATTTTCTTCAAGATAAACCCCCATCCCATTTTCTTCAAGATAAACACTCATCCCATTTTCTTCAAGATAAACCCTCATCCCATTTTCTCTGAGATACCCCCACCCCCATGCGCCAACTTTCAGTTTTTTGTGAAACTGCCTCAACCCTCATCCCATTTTCTTAAAGGCCTATCCTCCTCCCATTTTCTCTCGATTTAAACACCCCCTCTTCCCCCCCCTCCCTCCTCCCAAGCCCACACGCCTCCAATTCTTCAGTTTTTCCCCTGTGAGACAGCCTCCCACCCGCAAGACCCCATTTTCTTCCAAGGCTCTCAACCCTCATCCCGTTTTCTTTCTCTCCGGCCAATCATCAGGTGGTGGTGACGTATTCTTCCACGTACGTCTTGGTGGCCCTGAGCATTGATCGCTACGACGCCATTACCCACCCAATGAACTTCTCCGGCAGCTGTAAGTAACCCGTTACTCACACACACACACACACACACACACACACACACACACCCACACACACACACACACACACACACCAGGGGCCGTATGCAGACAAATTCTTAGATTTCTGCTTACTTTTATGCTTAGCTGAGCAAGTGACTTAAGTGCCACACAAAAAAGGACTTAAGCACGATGCTTAGCAAAACTTAAGCATAAGATTTAAGAAGTATGAAATGCAGTTTGGGTCAAGATATTTGTCGTCTGCTAAGCAAATACTTAAGCGTAGGGCAGCTTTCAGAAACATGCTTAGCAAAATTCTTAAAGTTAAGTCAAATTCTTTGGGGTTAAGCATACTTAAGCATTCTAAGAAGTTTTCTGCATACAACCCCTGGTACTTAAATCACTTAAGGTCTGTTAAGTAAAGTTTTGGATCGTAAGTTACAAGTGTTGATATTTGATTGCTTTGTGAACTAGTGATTAGTTCAGTGGCCCAACTTGGTGATGGTATATTCTCCCCAACCCATACCTCACTCTCCCCACCCATACCTTACTCTCCCCACCCATACCTCACTCTCCCTACCCATACCTCACCTACCCATACTTCACTCTCCCCACCCATACCTCACTCTCCCCACCTATACCTCACTCTCCCCACCCATACCTCACTCTCCCCACCCATACCTCACTCTCCCCACCCATACCTCACTCTCCCCACCCATACCTCACTCTCCCAACCCATACCTCACTCTCCCAACCCATACCTCACTCTCCCAAGCCATACCTCACTCTCCCCACCCATACCTCACTCTCCCCACCCATACCTCACTCTCCCGTCCATACCTCACTCTCCCCACCCATACCTCACTCTCCCCACCCATACTTCACTCTCCCCACCCATACCTCACTCTCCCCACCCATACCTCACTCTCCCTACCCATACCTCACTCTCCCTACCCATACCTCACTCTCCCCACCCATACCTCACTCTCCCCACCCATACCTTACTCTCCACACCCATACCTCACTCTCCCCACCCATATCTCACTCTCCCCACCCATACCTCACTCTCCCCACCCATACCTCACTCTCCCAACCCATACCTCACTCTCCCCACCCATACCTCACTCTCCCCACCCATACCTTACTCTCCCCACCCATACCTCACTCTCCCTACCCATACCTCACTCTCCCAACCCATACCTTACTCTCCCAACCCATACCTTACTCTCCACACCCATACCTCACTCTCCCCACCCATACCTCACTCTCCCCACCCATACCTCACTCTCCCCACCCATACCTCACTCTCCCCACCCATACCTCACTCTCCCCACCCATACCTCACTCTCCCCACCCATACTTCACTCTCCCCACCCATACCTCACTCTCCCCACCCATACCTCACTCTCCCCACCCATACCTCACTCTCCCCACCCATACCTCACTCTCCCCACCCATACCTCACTCTCCCCACCCATACCTCACTCTCCCCACCCATACCTTTCTCTCCCCACCCATACCTCACTCTCCCAACCCATACCTTACTCTCCCAACCCATACCTTACTCTCCACACCCATACCTCACTCTCCCCACCCATATCTCACTCTCCCCACCCATACCTCACTCTCCCCACCCATACCTCACTCTCCCAACCCATACCTCACTCTCCCAACCCATACCTCACTCTCCCCACCCATACCTCACTCTCCCCACCCATACCTTACTCTCCCCACCCATACCTCACTCTCCCTACCCATACCTCACTCTCCCAACCCATACCTTACTCTCCCAACCCATACCTTACTCTCCACACCCATACCTCACTCTCCCCACCCATACCTCACTCTCCTCACCCATACCTCACTCTCCCCACCCATACCTCACTCTCCCCACCCATACCTCACTCTCCCCACCCATACCTCACTCTCCCCACCCATACTTCACTCTCCCCACCCATACCTCACTCTCCCCACCCATACCTCACTCTCCCCACCCATACCTCACTCTCCCCACCCATACCTCACTCTCCCCACCCATACCTCACTCTCCCAACCCATACCTCACTCTCCCAACCCATACCTCACTCTCCCAACCCATACTTCACTCTCCCCACCCATACCTTACTCTCCCAACCCATACCTTACTCTCCCAACCCCTCACCCGCCACCTTCTCCCTCCCTCTCACCTCACCTCTCACCCGCCACTCTCCCCTCACCCGCCTTACTCCCCACTTCTCACCCGCCACTCTCCCTTCACCTCTCACCCGCTACTCTACCCCACCTCTCACCCGCCTTACTCCCCTTACCTCTCACCCACCACTATACCCCTCACCTCTCACCCGCCACTCTCCCCCCTCACCTCTCACCCGCCACTCTCCCCTCACCCGCCTTACTCCCCACTTCTCACCCGCCACTCTCCCTTCACCTCTCACCCGCTACTCTACCCCACCTCTCACCCGCCTTACTCCCTCACCTCTCACCCACCACTCTCCCCCTCACCTCTCACCCGCTACTCTCTCCCCTCACCTCTCACCCGCCACTCTCCCCCCTCACCTCTCACCCGCCACTCTACCCCCTCACCTCTCACCCGCCACTCTACCCCCTCACCTCTCACCCGCCACTCTCCCCCACCTCTCACCCGCCACTCTCCCCTCACCCGCCTTACTCCCCACTTCTCACCCGCCACTCTCCCTTCACCTCTCACCCGCTACTCTACCCCACCTCTCACCCGCCTTACTCCCCTCACCTCTCACCCACCACTCTCCCCCTCACCTCTCACCCGCTACTCTCTCCCCTCACCTCTCACCCGCCACTCTCCCCCCTCACCTCTCACCCGCCACTCTCCCCCTCACCTCTCACCCGCTACTCTACCCCACCTCTCACCCGCCTTACTCCCCTCACCTCTCACCCGCCACTCTCCCCCCTCACCTCTCACCCGCCACTCTACCCTCACCTCTCACCCGCCACTCTCCCCCTCACCTCTCACCCGCCACTCTCCCCCCTCACCTCTCACCCGCCACTCTACCCTCACCTCTCACCCGCCACTCTCCCCCCTCACCTCTCACCCGCCACTCTCCCCCACAGGGCGTAGAGCCAGAAGACTTGTGTTGGTGGCTTGGCTGCTGTCCGCCATCTTGGCGTCACCCAGTTTGATCTTCTTCCGGGAAACGTCCATAGACGGTAGGTCACCTTCACCTTGTTCACCTTCACCTTGTTCACCTTCACCATGTTCCCTCACCTTCACCTTGGACACACCTTCATCTGCCATACCTTCATCTTGTGTCACGCTCCACCTCCCGACCTGCCTCACTTGGGTCATATTCACTCACCTTCACCATAAAGTAACCTTCACTCACCTTCACCATAAAGTTACCTTCGCTCACCATCAATGTCACCTTCACTCACCTTCGTCAATGTCACCTTCACCTTCACTCACCTTCACGTCATTCACCTTCACGTCACATTCACCATAAAGTTACCTTCACGTCACCTTCACCATAATGTCACATTCACCTTCACTCACCATCATAATGTCACATTCACTTTCACTCACCTTCATAATGTCACATTCACCTTCACTCACCATCATAATGTCACATTCACCTTCACTCACCATCATAATGTCACATTCACCTTCACTCACCATCATAATGTCACATTCACCTTCACTCACCATCATAATGTCACATTCACCTTCACTCACCTTCACCATAATGTCACATTCACCTTCACTCACCTTCATAATGTCACATTCACCTTCACTCACCATCATAATGTCACATTCACCTTCACTCACCTTCACCATAATGTCACATTCACCTTCACTCACCATCATAATGTCACATTCACTTTCATTCACCTTCATAATGTCACATTCACCTTCACTCACCTTCACCATAATGTCACATTCACCTTCACTCACCATCATAATGTCACATTCACTTTCACTCACCATCATAATGTCACATTCACCTTCACTCACCTTCACCATAATGTCACATTCACCTTCACTCACCTTCATAATAATGTCACATTCACCTTCACTCACCATCATAATGTCACATTTACCTTCACGTCACCTTCATCATAATGTCACATTCACCTTCACTCACCTTCATAATGTCACATTCACTTTCACTCACCATCATAATGTCACATTCACCTTCACTCACCATCATAATGTCACATTCACCTTCACTCACCTTCACCATAATGTCACATTCACCTTCACTCACCATCATAATGTCACATTCACCTTCACTCACCATCATAATGTCACATTCACCTTCACTCACCCTCACCATAATGTCACATTCACCTTCACTCACCATCATAATGTCACATTCACCATCACTCACATTCATAATGTCACATTCACCTTCACTCACCTTCATAATGTCACATTCACCTTCACTCACCTTCACCATAATGTCACATTTACCTTCACTCACCTTCATAATGTCACATTCACCTTCACTCACCTTCATCATAATGTCACATTCACCTTCACTTACCTTCACCATAATGTCACATTCACCTTCACTCACCTTGACCATAATGTCACATTCACCTTCACTCACCATGATAATGTCACATTCACCTTCACGTCACCTTCGCCATAATGTCACATTCACCTTCACTCACCTTCACGTCATATTCACCTTCACTCAACATCATAATGTCACATTCACCTTCACGTCACCATCATAATGTCACATTCACCACGTCACCTTCACCATAATGTCACATTCACCTTCACTCACCTTCACGTCATATTCACCTTCACTCACCATCATAATATCACATTCACCTTCACGTCACCTTCACCATAATGTCACATTCACCTTCACGTCACCATCATAATGTCACATTCACCTTCACGTCACCTTCACCATAATGTCACATTCACCTTCACTCACCTTCACGTCATTAACCTTCACTCACCATCATAATGTCACATTCACCTTCACGTCACCTTCACCATAATGTCACATTCACCTTCACTCACCATCATAATGTCACATTCACCTTCACGTCACTTTCACCATAATGTCACATACACCTTCACGTCACCATCATAATGTCACATTCACCTTCACGTCACCTTCACCATAATGTCACATTCACCTTCACGTCACCTTCACCATAATGAGGTATGATATGTTGCTTGAATTTGAGACTCCCCTCTCCCCAGAACCACCCTATCTCCCCTCACACAGCGTCCTCTCCCCTCCAGACTCCCTCCCATCTCCCCAGAACCACCCCTTCTCCCCCTCTTAGTACTCTCACCCCCTGTAAGTACCTCACCTCCCCTCACACAGTCCTCTCCCCCCTCTAAACACCCTCCCCTCTCTCCAGAACCACCCTATCTCCCCTCACACAGCGTCCTCTCCCCTCCAGACTCCCTCCCATCTCCCCAGAACCACCCCTTCTCCCCCTCTTAGTACTCTCACCCCTTGTAAGTACCTCACCTCCCCTCACACAGTCCTCTCCCCCCTCTAAACACCCTTCCATCTCCCCAGAACCACCCTATATATCTCCCCTCACACAGTCCACTCCCCCCTCTAAACACCCTCCCATCTCCCCAGAACCACCCTATCTCCCCTCACACAGTCCTCTCCCCCCTCTAAACACCCTCCCATCTCCCCAGAACCACCCTATCTCCCCTCACACAGTCCTCTCCCCCTCTAAACACCCTCCCATCTCCCCAGAACCACCCTATATATCTCCCTCCCTCCCTTTCCCATCATCTCTCACGCACCATCTGGTCTGCGCTCCTCTCCGTTGCAGGGGTGATCCAGTGCTGGATCGACTTCGAGCCATGGCAATGGAAGGTGTACATGACTCTTGTGGCTCTCACTGTGTTCGTCTTCCCGACCGTCATCATAACTGCTTGTTACGCCATCATAGTCTACACCATCTGGTCCAAGAGCAAGATTATGACCCTTAGTAGCAAGACTTTCGGGGCCAAGAGTGAGTCTCTCTCTCTCTCTCTCTCTCTCTCTCTCTCTCTCTCTGGTCGTCGTCCTCCTCCCGTCCTAGTTAACTGTCGTGTTGGTCGTCCTCCTCTCGTCCTAGTTAACTGTCGTGCTGGTCGTCCTCCTCCCGTCCTAGTTAACTGTCGTGCTGGTCCTCCTCCTCCCGTCCTAGTTAACTGTCGTGCTGGTCGTCCTCCTCCTCCTCCCGTCCTAGTTAACTGTCGTGCTGGTCGTCCTCCTCCCGTCCTAGTTAACTGTCGTGCTGGTCGTCGTCCTCCTCCTCCCGTCCTAGTTAACTGTCGTGCTGGTCGTCCTCCTCCCGTCCTAGTTAACTGTCGTGCTGGTCGTCCTCCTCCTCCCGTCCTAGTTAACTGTCGTGCTGGTCGTCCTCCTCCTCCTCCCGTCCTAGTTAACTGTCGTGCTGGTCCTCCTCCTCCTCCTCCCGTCCTAGTTAACTGTCGTGCTGGTCGTCCTCCTCCTCCTCCCGTCCTAGTTAACTATCGTGCTGGTCCTCCTCCTCCTCCTCCCGTCCTAGTTAACTGTCGTGCTGGTCGTCCTCCTCCTCCTCCCGTCCTAGTTAACTGTCGTGCTGGTCGTCGTCCTCCTCCTCCCGTCCTAGTTAACTGTCGTGCTGGTCGTCCTCCTCCCGTCCTAGTTAACTGTCGTGCTGGTCGTCCTCCTCCTCCCGTCCTAGTTAACTGTCGTGCTGGTCGTCGTCCTCCTCCTCCCGTCCTAGTTAACTGTCGTGCTGGTCGTCCTCCTCCTCCTCCCGTCCTAGTTAACTGTCGTGTTGGTCGTCCTCCTCCTCCCGTCCTAGTTAACTGTCGTGCTGGTCGTCCTCCTCCCGTCCTAGTTAACTGTCGTGCTGGTCGTCCTCCTCCCGTCCTAGTTAACTGTCGTGCTGGTCGTCCTCCTCCTCCTCCCGTCCTAGTTAACTGTCGTGCTGGTCGTCCTCCTCCTCCTCCCGTCCTAGTTAACTGTCGTGCTGGTCGTCCTCCTCCCGTCCTAGTTAACTGTCGTGCTGGTCGTCCCACAGATGGCGAGAAGAGAGGTGGTGGGACGACCCACGAGGACGACTCCCGTCGTGCCAGTTCGCGGGGACTCATCCCGAAGGCCAAGATCAAGACAGTCAAGATGACCTTCGTGATTGTCTTCGGTAAGTCCCCGTCCTCCTGATTGTCTTCGGTAAGTCCCCGTCCTCCTGATTGTCTTCGGTAAGTCCCCATCCTCCTGATTGTCTTCGGTAAGTCCCCGTCCTCCTGATTGTCTTCGGTAAGTCCCCGTCCTCCTGATTGGCTTCGGTAAGTCCCCGTCTTCCTGATTGTCTTCGGTAAGTCCCCGTCCTCCTGATTGTCTTCGGTAAGTCCCCATCCTCCTGATTGTCTTCGGTAAGTCCCCGTCCTCCTGATTGGCTTCGGTAAGTCCCCGTCTTCCTGATTGTCTTCGGTAAGTCCCCGTCCTCCTGATTGGCTTCGGTAAGTCCCCGTCTTCCTGATTGTCTTCGGTAAGTCCCCGTCCTCTTGAGTGTCTTCGGTAAGTTCAACCCCAGTTAAGATGCCTCTTGTAAGTTCAGACTGTAAAGGATTGCTTCTAGGAAGTTCAGAAGGTAGATGGTTGCCTCCGTTGAGTTCAAAAAGATTCCATGAAGTTCAGACGGTAGATGGTTGCCTCCGTTGAGTTCAAAAAGATTCCATGAAGTTCAGAAGGTAGATGGTTGCCTCCGTTGAGTTCAAAACGACCCCATGAAGTTCAGAAGGTAGATGGTGGCCTCCGTTGAGTTCAAAAAGACCCCATGAAGTTCAGAAGGTAGGTGGTTGCCTCCGTTGAGTTCAAAAAGACTCCATGAAGTTCAGAAGGTAGGTGGTTGCCTCTGTTGAGTTCAAAAAGACCCCATGAAGTTCAGAAGGTAGGTGGTTGCCTCCGTTGAGTTCAAAAGACCCATGAAGTTCAGAAGGTAGGTGGTTGCCTCCGTTGAGTTCAAAAAGACTCCATGAAGTTCAGACGGTAGATGGTTGCCTCCGTTGAGTTCAAAAAGATTCCATGAAGTTCAGAAGGTAGGTGGTTGCCTCCGTTGAGTTCAAAAAGACTCCATGAAGTTCAGACGGTAGATGGTTGCCTCCGTTGAGTTCAAAAAGATTCCATGAAGTTCAGAAGGTAGGTGGTTGCCTCCGTTGAGTTCAAAAAGATTCCATGACGTTCAGAAGGTAGATGGTGGCCTCCGTTGAGTTCAAAAAGACCCCATGAAGTTCAGAAGGTAGGTGCTTGCCTCCGTTGAGTTCAAGAAGACTCCATGACGTTCAGAAGGTAGATAGTCACCTCCGTTGAGTTCAAAAAGACCCCATGAAGTTCAGAAGGTAGATGGTGGCCTCCGTTGAGTTCAAAAAGACTCCAAGTTCAAGAAGAAGGCAAGTGGTTGACTCCAAGTTGAGAATGGGTCCTCTTAAAAACCCACTTCACAACAGCTAAATACTTTCCCCCCAAGTTCAAACTTGACTATTAACAACACAAGTTGAACTCTACCATATGTATACTTAAATACGAACTTTAAAAACGCACGAATGAACTTAAGTGTAATTTAGACTTTAGAAGTGTTTTGTGTGTGTGACTTCAGAGGTGAAGGAGGCGAAAAGTAGGAGGGCACATTACATGGCTAATCACACAGATGCCCTTCTTATTCTGGTCGTCGCTGGTCGCTGGTCGTGCGTCGCTGGTCGTGCGTCGCTGGTCGTGCGTCGCTGGTCGTGCAGTGTTCGTGTTGTGCTGGTCGCCCTACATCGTCTTCGACCTGCTACAGGTGTACGGCTACATCCCACAGACGCTCACGAACGTTGCAGTGGCTACCTTCATCCAGTCCCTGGCCCCACTCAACTCGGCCGCCAACCCCATCATCTACTGCCTCTTCTCCACGCACATCTGTCGCAACTTGAGGTACGTCCCGACGTATAAGACATGATCCCCCCACGTCCGTCCGTCCGTCCGTCCGTCCGTCCGTGACAGGGGGACGTAACTGTCCGTCTTACATCCCCTCCCCTCACACACCCCGTCCGTGGCTACGACACATCTGTCGCAACTTGAGGTACGTCTCGACGTATAACGCATGACCCCCCCACGTCCGTCCGTCCGTCCGTCCGTGACAGGTGTACGTAACTATCCGTCTTCCATCCCCTCCCCTCCCACAACCCCGTCCGTGGCTACGACACATCTGTCGCAACTTGAGATACGTCTCGACGTATAACGCATGACCCCCCCACGTCCGTCCGTCCGTCCGTCCGTGGCAGGGGGACGTACCTGTCCGTCTTCCATCCCCTCCCCTCCCACAACCCCGTCCGTGGCTACGACACATCTGTCGCAACTTGAGGTACGTCCCGACGTATAACACACGACCCCCACGTCCGTCCGTCCGTCCGTCCGTGGCAGGGGGACGTACCTGTCCGTCTTCCACCCCCTCCCCTCCTACAACCCCGTCCGTACGTGTCGCAAGAGGCGACTAAAAGGGGAGGGAGCGGGGGGGAGGACTGGAAATCCTCACCCCTCTCGTTTTTACTTTTCCAAAAGAGGGAATAGAGAAGGGGGCCAAGTGAGGATATTCCCTCAAAGGCTCAGTCCTCTGTTCTTAACGCTACCTCACTCACGTGGGAAATGGCGAACAGTATATAAAAAAAAATGATTACATTGGACACTTTATATTGTTAAACTAAAAATCTTTCTTTTCAGCTTCAGTAGGTAGAAAGATAACTTGTACATAGAACTTAAGATATTCATATACATGTGAATGAATTAAACCATTTGGAATTCTTAAACCCTTTCAGCCCACATCCTGTTAACTTCCTGTACTGTGGGGACGCGTGCTAATGTATGCATGATCCTTAATGACTCCCTCATTAAATCACCTATCCTCATTCCAATCATCCTTTAAAAAAAACTACAATTAACCAACGCTTGCTTGTCATCTAAATTAGACTTTAAAAACATTCTCTCTATGTCTTCAGTCACTTAACCCAGTTTCCTATCCTGTGTGACATAAAAAGCTAGTATTGTACTTGATAAATTTTTTATTTGCTATGGATATGTATTTCCTCTGGCAGTTTGAGAAATGACCTCGAAATACGATTTAGTTTCCCTTACAAAAAAAAGGAAGTCCACCGTTTTCTACACCCTTATTGCTTTATTGTTCAAGTATTTCATAATCTTTTCCTATGATTGATATTATAAATAACCAAAAAATTCATTTATCTCTTATGTATCCGAAAGTGAAAAGTATTTCTTGAAAAACATTGAATTTATCAACATATTACCATAGATGTTTTTGTGAAGTACTTCACATTAGAAAATATTTGAGTTATCCCCAAAATGGAAATACATATTCTGACCTATATATCCCAAACACCTAGACCATTAACACATTATTGCTAGTTATATTACAATATTACCTAAATCGGTTAAAAGCCTATTTAAAAGCCTAATTCATTTATAGAATTACTTACAATATCTTGAAAAAAATCTCATTTCTGATCTAATATATCCTTCTGTTTTCAGTTCATCTGTGTGATTTTATATATATATATATATATATATATATATATATATATATATATATATATATATATATATATTTTCTTTTTGCTTTGTCGCTGTCTCCCGCGTTTGCGAGGTAGCGCAAGGAAACAGACGAAAGAAATGGCCCACCCCCCCCCCCATACACATGTATATACATACGTCCACACACGCAAATATACATACCTACACAGCTTTCCATGGTTTACCCCAGACGCTTCACATGCCCTGATTCAATCCACTGACAGCACGTCAACCCCGGTATACCACATCGATCCAATTCACTCTATTCCTTGCCCTCCTTTCACCCTCCTGCATGTTCAGGCCCCGATCACACAAAATCTTTTTCACTCCATCTTTCCACCTCCAATTTGGTCTCCCACTTCTCCTCGTTCCCTCCACCTCCGACACATATATCCTCTTGGTCAATCTTTCCTCACTCATTCTCTCCATGTGCCCAAACCATTTCAAAACACCCTCTTCTGCACTCTCAACCACGCTCTTTTTATTTCCACACATCTCTCTTACCCTTACGTTACTTACTCGATCAAACCACCTCACACCACACATTGTCCTCAGACATCTCATTTCCAGCACATCCATCCTCCTGCGCACAACTCTATCCATAGCCCACGCCTCGCAACCATACAACATTGTTGGAACCACTATTCCTTCAAACATACCCATTTTTGCTTTCCAAGATAATGTTCTCGACTTCCACACATTCTTCAAGGCTCCCAGAATTTTCGCCCCCTCCCACACCCTATGATCCACTTCCGCTTCCATGGTTCCATCTGCTGCCAGATCCACTCCCAGATATCTAAAACACTTTACTTCCTCCAGTTTTTCTCCATTCAAACTTACCTCCCAATTGACTTGACCCTCAACCCTACTGTACCTAATAACCTTGCTCTTATTCACATTTACTCTTAACTTTCATCTTTCACACTTTACCAAACTCAGTCACCAGCTTCTGCAGTTTCTCACATGAATCAGCCACCAGCGCTGTATCATCAGCGAACAACAACTGACTCACTTCCCAAGCTCTCTCATCCCCAACAGACTTCATACTTGCCCCTCTTTCCAAAACTCTTGCATTCACCTCCCTAACAACCCCATCCATAAACAGATTAAACAACCATGGAGACATCACACACCCCTGCCGCAAACCTACATTCACTGAGAACCAATCACTTTCCTCTCTTCCTACACGTACACATGCCTTACATCCTCGATAAAAACTTTTCACTGCTTCTAACAACTTGCCTCCCACACCATATATTCTTAATACCTTCCACAGAGCATCTCTATCAACTCTATCATATGCCTTCTCCAGATCCATAAATGCTACATACAAATCCATTTGCCTATATATATATATATATATATATATATAGGTACGGACATAGCGCATACGAACGCACACTTCCATTTAACATACAAACCTCCGACAGCCAGGATCGAACCCGGGACTCCCAGAGTGGCAGGCGGGAGCGCTACCGCTTGGCTATGTTCGCCCCCTGATCACAGCCTAGCGGTAGCGCTCCCGCTTGCCACGCAGGGGGTCCTGGGTTCGATCCTGGCTGTTGGAGGTTTGCAAAACATCACCGAATACAAAATTTGTATTTCTATATGTAACATATATTCCATACCTCAATAGGTTATACCTGGCTATGCAACATATATACACAGCATATATATATACACAGACATAGATGAACATACACCAGTCTTTCCCACTTTCTATGGATCACATGCCTCATTCACTTCTATCATCTGGTATACTGTGCCTATTTTCATTCACCCGTCTGCATTCACACTCACACATCATATATGTACATTCCTTCAGCCACTGGGTTTCAAAAATGCTTCGCTTCATGTTTCATTACAGCTGATTGTCCCTTTAACCTTGACTAGATACCCATTTTCTTTCGTCACCTACAATATCACAGTTACCCCTCAACATATGTTTATTATCTAAAACATCTGGATATGCAAGCTTCCGCAACCCATTTTCTTCATAGAAATAAACCCGTTTTCTTCCAAGAGGCGTCAATATCTTCAAATCAAAGTTACCCATTTAATAACCAATCCTTTTTTTCTAAATAATTTAATATCACCCACACCCCTTATGAATTTTTCCATTTTTCTTTCATCCATCACATACCACACTGCCTTCTCAACATATTCCCATTTTCTATCACCAGCCAGATATCACAGTAAACATATACCCGTTTTCTTTTTTTAAAAAAAAAAAACAAGGCAAAAATGGAGCACCACAAAAACCACCACTACGAATGCTTCAGTAAGTCTAACAAAAATTTATAGATATAGAATTTTGAAAAATTTAAAATGGTCCATTTCCAATAAAAAATTTTTTGCTTCTCTTCCATTTTTATTGGTAGTTTTACATAATTAACTGCTACTGTGATAACTCCCATTTTGACTAGGTTGGACAATTATCATTTATCATAGTCATTAGTTAAGATACGCTGCAAAACTTTTTGAGTTCATACCACACCAAATAAATTATGAAGACTTCAAATTTATCAGAATTCGAGATAGTAAAAAAATTCATGCATGTATTCAGCTTTACACACAAGTATAGAATGCATAGACTATTATATCTATATAGAAATATGGATGCATGATATATCTATATTAAACACCTTCAATCTAAATTTCCCCAGAGTCTATTTTAAGCATGTGATATATTTAAAAGCAAAAGCAAAAAAAAAATCAAAATTGCATGAAGCATGATAAAATTTTTTTTTTTTTTTCCAAAATGTACCATTATGTATTTCTAACCCTTATATCAAGACGGTACGACCCTTTGGGGCCTTTTTAACAAGACGGTACGACCCTTTGAGGCCTTTTTAACAAGACAGTACGACCCTTTGAGCCCATAGAACAAGATGGTAGGACCCTTTGTGCCCATATAACTAGACAGTACGACCCTTTGAGCCCATATAACAAGGTGGTACGACCCTTTGAGCCCATATAACAAGACGGTACGACCCTTTGAGCCCATATAACAAGACGGTACGACCCTTTGTGCCCAAATAACAAGACGGTACGACCCTTTGTGCCCAAATAGCAAGACGGTACGACCCTTTGAGCCCATATAACAAGACGGTACGACCCTTTGAGCCTATACATCAAGACGGTACGACCCTTTGTGCCCAAATAACAAGACGGTACGACCCTTTGAGCCCATATAACAAGACAGTACGACCTTTTGAGCCCATATAACAAGATGGTACGACCCTTTGAGGCCATATAACAAGACGGTACGACCCCTTGAGCCCAAATACCAAGACGATATGACCTTTTGAGCTCATATAACAAGACGGTACGACCCTTTGAGCCCAAATAACAAGACGGTACGACCCCTGCGCCCATAAACCACTGAATACGACGGTACGACCCTCAAGTATGACGACCTGGATCTCAAAAAGTCTAGGTATAAAAAAACCAGACTGAACTCAACAGGGTCGTAACGTCGCGCTCAAAGGGGGGGTCGTGCCATCGCGCTGAAAGGGGTCGTACCGTCGCGCTCATAGGGGTCGTACCAAGGGGCAGAAGGAACATAGATCCTTACACCCACAAATTTATTTTTCTGGAGAAATTTGATCTTCAGAAATCATCATTGTCTTGCCCTGGTGGAGACTAATTACAATGCTAATGACTTGTTGACAGATAAACCAGGGTAAATAGGTTATATGAAGGACAGGTCGTTGTTGTGGACGAAGACGTAGTGGAAAACCATGTTGAGAAAGTGTTCCATGTGTTGTACATTGTGTGGGGGTAGGTTGTGTGTGTGGTGGGGGGAGAGGTAGGTTGTGTGTCTGGGGGGGTAGGTGTGTGTGTGGGGGGGTAGGTGTGTGTGGGGGGGGTTGGTTGTGTGTGTGGGGGATAGGTGTGTGTGTGGGGGGGTAGGTGTGTATGGGTTGGTTGGTTGTGTGTGGGGGGGGTTGGTTGTGTGTGTGGGGGTTGGTGTGTGTGTGTGGGGGTTGGTGTGTGTGTGTGGGGGTGTAGGTTGGGTGTGGGTGGTTGGTTGTGTGTGTGAGGGGTTGGTTGGGTGTGGGAAGGTAGGTGTATGTGGGGGGGGATAGGTGTGTGTCGGGGGGGGATAGGTTGTATATGTGTGGGGGGTAGGTTGTATGTGTGGGTGGGGGTAGGTGTGTGTGTTGGGGTAGGTGTGTGTGTGGGGGGATAGGTGTGTATGTGGGGGGATAGGTTGGGTGTGGGTGGTTGGTTGTGTGTGTGAGGGGTTGGTTGTGTGTGTGGGGGGGTAGGTGTGTGTGGGGGTTGGTTGTATATGTGTGGGGAGGGTAGGTTGTATGTGTGGGGGGATAGGTTGTATGTGTGGATGGGGGTAGATTGTGTGTGTATGGGATTGCTTGTGTGGGGGATAGGTGTGTGTGTGGGAGGGGTTGGCTGTGTGTGGGTGGTAGATTGTGTGTGTGGGGTGGTTGTGTGTGTGTGTGTGTGGGTTGGTTGTATAAGTGTATGGGGGTGTAGGTTGTATGTATGTGTGGGTGGGGGTAGGTTGTATGTGTGGGAGTGGGTCCACCCGTGTGTGTATGTATGTGTGGGTAGAGGTGTATGTGAGTGTATGTACGTGGAGGGGGTAGAGGGAGGTCAGTGCAAGTGGGTGGATGTCATCGAATGTCACGCACTCCACCCTCCACCCACTGTACCTCCACCTCACCCACTGTACCTCCACCTGCACCCACTGTACCTCCACCTCCACCCACTGTACCTCCACCTCCACCCACTGTACCTCCACCTCCACCCACTGTACCTCCACCTCCACCCACTGTACCTTCACCTCCACCCACTGTACCTCCACCTCCACCCACTGTACCTTCACCCTCCACCCACTGTACCTCCACCTCCACCCACTGTACCTCCACCTGCAGCCACTGTGGGAGCCAGTGGGCCACTGACGACCCTTCTCGTCCCCCACAGAAGAATCCCAGTGATCAATTGGTGTGTGAAGAGGTTGTTGCCGTGTCTGGCTTGTGCCCAGCAACCACTAGAAGGCAGTGGGCGCTTCCACCGTTACGGCACAGAATACAGCAGTGTGTCTGATGTGTCCAGCCGACGACACACACTCACCTCCATCAGGTACGCTTCTCATACCACCTACACCTACACCTACACCACACACACTCACCTCCATCAGGTACGCTTCTCATACCACCTACACCTACACCACACCTACACCACACACACTCACCTCCATCAGGTACGATTCTCATACCACCTACACCTACACCTACACCACACACACTCACCTCCATCAGGTACGATTCTCATACCACCTACACCTACACCACACACCTACACCACACACACTCACCTCCATCAGGTACGCTTCTCATACCACCTACACCTACACCACACCCACCTACACCACACACACTCACCTCCATCAGGTACGCTTCTCATACCACCCACCTACACCTACACACCTACACCTACACCACACACACTCACCTCCATCAGGTACGCTTCTCATACCACCCACCTACACCCACCACACACCTACACCACACACCTACCTACACCACACACACCTACACCACACACCTACACCCACACACCTACACCCACACACACTCACCTTCATCAGGTACGCTTCTCATACCACCCACCTACACCCACCACACACCTACACCCACACACCTACACCACACACACTCACCTCCAACAGGTACGCTTCTCATACCACCTACACCCACCACACACCTACACCCACACCACACTCACCTCCAACAGGTACGCTTCTCATACCACCTACACCCACCACACACCTACACCCACACACACTCACCTCCATCAGGTACGCTTCTCATACCCACCCACCACACCCACCACACACCTACACCCACACACCTACACCCACACACACTCACCTCCATCAGGTACGCTTCTCATACCACCTACACCCACCACACACCTACACCACACACCTACACACACCTACACCACACACACTCACCTCCATCAGGTACGATTCTCATACCACCTACACCCACACACCTACACCCACACACCTACACCACACACACTCACCTCCATCAGGTACGCTTCTCATCCCACCTACACCCACACACCTACACCACACACACTCACCTCCATCAGGTACGCTTCTCATACCACCTACACCACACACCTACACCACACCTACACCACACACACTCACCTCCATCAGGTACGCTTCTCATCCCACCCATCTACACCCACCACACACCTACACACACCTACACCACACACACTCACCTCCATCAGGTACGCTTCTCATACCACCTACCTACACCCACCACACACCTACACCCACACACCTACACCCACACACCTACACCCACACACCTACACCACACACACCTACACCACACACACTCACCTCCATCAGGTACGCTTCTCATACCACCTACCTACACCCACCACACACCTACACACACCCACACACCTACACCACACACACTCACCTCCATCAGGTACGCTTCTCATACCACCTACCTACACCCACCACACACCTACACCCACACAACCTACACCCACACACCTACACCACACACACACCTACACCACACACACTCACCTCCATCAGGTACGCTTCTCATACCACCTACACCCACCACACACCTACACCCACACACCTACACCCACACACCTACACCACACACGCTCACCTCCATCAGGTACGATTCTCATACCACCTACACCCACCACATACCTACACCCACACATCTACACACACCTACACCACACACACTCACCTCCATTAGGTACGCTTCTCATCCCACCTACACCCACACACCTACACCACACACGCTCACCTCCATCAGGTACGCTTCTCATACCACCTACACCTACACCACACACCTACACCCACACACCTACACCACACACGCTCACTTCCATCAGGTACGCTTCTCATCCCACCCACCTACACCTACACCACACACACCTACACCACACACCTCCTAGTACTGGGCCACCAGGTATTATCATCCCATCCAACTCCATCCATCCACCTACCTACACCACACTCATCTACACCCAACTACACCACACTCACCTACATCCACCTACACCACACTCACCTACATCCACCTACACCACACTCACCTACATCCACCTACCTACCTAGTACTGGGCCACCAGGTATTATCATCCCACCCACTTACACCCACCTACACCACACACACCTACACACACATACCACCTACCTACACCACACCCACCTACCACCTACCTAGTACTGGGCCACCAGGTATTATCATCCCACCCACGTACACCACCCACGTACACCACACCCACCTACACACACATACCACCTACCTACACCACACCCACCTACCTAGTACTGGGCCACCAGGTATTATCATCCCACCCACCTACACCACACCCACCTACACCCACCTAGTACTGGCCCATCAGATATTATGATCCCACCTACACCCACCTACCACCTAGTACTACCTCTGTAGTACCAGGCACAAACACTCCTTTGTCTTACCAAGTTCATCACTTCAGACTACATGTTAAATTTTGATAACATTCACTTGTTTACAGGTGTTTTTGTGTTTGTTTGTTTGTGTGTTTGTTAATGGTGATCATTATTATTTTTGGAGGGCCAACTGTTTACTTGTTTGTAATTACCAGTTAATTGTTTGTGACATGTCATTGTTTATCATATTTGTCACAATATTTTTGAATTAATATTTTATATCAATTCCAGTTACATTTATCAATTTCAATTAATCATATTTATCATTATCAGTTAATCATTTATCAGTTTCATTCTATAACGCAGTTACTTCAGGCTAATTTATCTGCTCAACAACAACAAAGTATTTGTTTAATGATGTAGACTGGTAAACAAAATGAGAAATAAATGATTTATCTTTTAATTCCATATCTAATTTCTATGTTATATATATATATATATATATATATATATATATATATATATATATATATATATATATATTCCTATGAGTCCACGGGGAAAATGAAACACGAAAAGTTCCCAAGTGCACTTTCGTGTCATAATCACATCATCATGGGAGATACAAGAGAGAAATATAACAGTCAGTTGATATACATCGAGGAGACGAAGCTACGACGCCATTTGGTAAACATGTGATTGTCCAAAACATCTCCCCTGATGATGTGACTATTACACGAAAGTGCACTTGGGAACTTTTCGTGTTTCATTTTCCCCCGTGGACTCATAGGAATATACTTGATCACGCGCCAAATTGTGATCCTTCCCAATATATATATATATATATATATATATATATATATATATATATATATATATATATATATACCTTTGATTATTGCATTATTCTATGATATAAATAATTTAATGATAAACTACAATAATTATCTTCTTCTTCGTCTGTCTGTACACAGGAATAATGTCAGGTTTGGTCTCAATATTTATATTGTCGTATTTTGACGTAAATCATCTACGAAGACATTCATATCTAAGGTCATTTACGGCTTCCCTATTTTTACACACACACACACACACACACACACACACACACACACACACGAGTGTAAAACACACGCACACGAGGGTAAAATCCACACGCACACACACACACACACACACGAGTGTAAATCACACACACATACACACTCGTGTAAATTACACACACACACGAGTGTAAAATTTCCTTCCTATTCAATACAAACTGGTAATATATTACTCATTACCACCCCCCCACACCCCACCCCAAAGGCAAAGTAGAAGAACTATCTTGGAAAAGATTGGAATAATTGAAAGAAGTGAAAAGGGGAAATGAAGAAGTCAAACCACACCCCCACCCCGAGTACATACGTCTCTTTCTTTAACAGCTTCTCCACGTCTGTGTATAGAGAGAGAAGGGGTCGGTGGGGGGGGGGGGCGTAGAAGACCCCTGTTAAGCCATTGCTGGGCAGTTTAGAACCACCCATTAACGACGGAAGTGTTAAAAGAGAGAATGGAAGAGAGGAAGGGGATGGGGTATCGTCGTGCCCATATTCACCAGAGGCGATATAGAAATAAAACCCCGAACTATATGCAAGCAATAAAACTCACCAGCATATCCTGCAAGATATAACGAAAGATATAACGAAGTTCTTAGCGACTCCAAGCTATCTAAGTGGTCAATACCAAGGACTTAGAAGGAAAAGATCGCGTATCACCATCTGCTAGAATTCCACGAGAGAGTGAGCTCCTTATTCCAAAAAAGATATAACGAAAGATATAACGAAGTTCTTAGCGACTCCAAGCTATCTAAGTGGTCAATACCAAGGACTTAGAAGGAAAAGATCGCGTATCACCATCTGCTAGAATTCCACGAGAGAGTGAGCTCCTTATTCCAAAAAAGATATAACGAAAGATATAACGAAGTTCTTAGCGACTTCAAGCTATCTAAGTGGTCAATACCAAGGACTTAGAAGGAAAAGATCGCGTATCACCATCTGCTACAATTCCACGAGAGAGTGAGCTCCGTATTCCAAAAAAATAAAACGAGGGAAACCACAATTGGTTCACAGACAACCAGATGGCTTTTGACACCATCTCTATCACAGATGGCGAGTGAGGTAGCTTGGCAACAGAGGGGAAGGGCAAGACAGAGGTTGCTCAAGTAGATTAAAAGCCACCTCAGTGCGAGAGAATAGAAGATAGACGTCAGGAAAAGAGGGGGAAGTCACCTACTTTAAGTCTGGGCTCTGGTGTTCCCCAGGGCGTGGTGCTGAGTGGAGCCATGACGGTCTCTGATCCACCCATATGATTTGGAAGATGAAGGTGAATGGTCCATGGTCATGTTTGCTGATGATGCCGAAGCTATGTCCAAAGTCCAAAGTGCCGAGAGAGAGAGAGAGAGAGAGAGAGAGAGAGAGAGAGAGAGAGAGAGAGAGAGAGAGAGAGAGAGAGAGAGAGAGAGAGAGTGAGAGAAGAGAGAGAGAAGAGAGAATGCAAGAGATTGCAAAGAAACCTAGACAAAATGGAGAAGTAATAGCGAGGAAGATAATGTAATATACCATTGCAAAACAGGCCAAGTTATGGATGAGGAAGACATTCGAAATAGACCAGGTATTGAATACCGTATTGGAGGAAATAGACATCTTGTGAGATATCATACTCAAAAAAAGACAAAAGAAGGCGACATGAAAAGGTTTTTGAGGGATGGCAAACTTCACTTCGACATGGCCTTGGGTGCACATGTACTCAAGAGATGTTTGGAAAAAGGTACTCAAACTTCCTTTGAACCAGAGTGGAAACTTCCCACCCCCCCCCCCTCCCCATTTCCCTATATTTTAGAGATAGGTAATACATAGTCCCACACACACACACACACACACACACACACACACATATATGCACTGTGTGTGTGTGTACGTGTGTGTGTGTGTGTGTGTACATTACTTTTCTCTTACAGCACATCTTCCAGCAAGCCACTCAGCAGACCCGGAGCCAAGATTCGAACCCAGGGGAAATGCGACGAAATGATATCCCTTAGGGGATAAAGGGGGAGGGTGGTACACCACACCGCCCTAGGGCCCCCCTCCCCCCCCAAAAAAAAGGGGGGCCTTCTTTACCCTAAGGGGCACCTACCCCCCACCCCCAACCCCCCATTAGGGAGGGCCCGCCCTCCTATGAGGGGGGAGGGGGGAAAGGGGGCCCACCGCACAAGGGGAGTGAGTATACTAAGCCCTCATAAGGGCTTAAGGGCTCTCTCTCTCTCCTCCCCTTCCCATTAAGGGACATTGTTCAGGGAAGAATGGGAGAAATTAACAACACTAAATAAAAAACGGGTTGTGATTTTTGCTAACCTGCTTCTCAACCTATTAACTAGTGTTGTGAACTGGGCACTTCAGCTGTGGCCCTGTGCGTGTGTGTGTGTGTGTGGGTGTGTGTGTGTGTGTGTGTGTCTGTGTGTGTGTGTGTGTGTGTTGTGTGTGGGTATGTGGGTATGTGTGTACGTGTGTGTGTGTGTGTGTGTGTGTGTGTGTGTGTGTGTGTGTGTGTGTGTGTCTGTGTGTGTGTGTGTGTGTGTTGTGTGTGGGTATGTGGGTATGTGTGTACGTGTGTGTGTGTGTGTGTGTGTGTGTGTGTGTGTGTGTGTGTGTCTGAGTGTATGTATGTGTATGTGTGTTGTGTGTGCGTATGTGTGTGTTGTGTGTGGATATGTGGGTATGTGTGTACGTGTGTGTGTGTGTGTGTGTGTGTGTGTGTGTGTGTGTGTCTGAGTGTATGTATGTGTATGTGTGTTGTGTGTGCGTATGTGTGTGTTGTGTGTGGGTATGTGGGTATGTGTGTACGTGTGTGTGTGTGTGTGTGTGTGTGTGTGTGTGTGTGTGTCTGAGTGTATGTATGTGTATGTGTGTTGTGTGTGCGTATGTGTGTGTTGTGTGTGGGTATGTGGGTATGTGTGTACGTGTGTGTGTGTGTGTGTGTGTGTGTGTGTGTGTGTGTGTGTGTGTGTGTGTGTGTGTGTGTGTCTGAGTGTATGTATGTGTATGTGTGTTGTGTGTGCGTATGTGTGTGTTGTGTGTGGGTATGTGTGTACGTGTGTGTGTGTGTGTGTGTGTGTGTGTGTGTGTGTGTGTGTGTGTGTGTGTGTGTCTGAGTGTATGTATGTGTATGTGTGTTGTGTGTGCGTATGTGTGTGTTGTGTGTGGGTATGTGGGTAAGTGTGTACGTGTGTGTGTGTGTGTGTGTGTGTGTGTGTGTGTGTGTGTGTGTGTGTGTGTGTGTGTGTGTGTGTGTGTGCGTATGTGTATGTGTGTGTGTGTATGCATGTATGTGTGTGCATGTATAATATGTATGTATGTATGTGTGTATATATGTGTGTGTGTGTGTGTGTGTGTGTGTGTGTGTGTGTATATGTATGTATATATGTATGTGAGTGTGTGTGTATGTAAAGACAGTACATATATACAAGGTTTAAGACTCGGGGCAACATAAGTGTAAACTCACCCTATCCCTTAACACACATTAATCACGAACAGCAATTGATCACCTGCTATTGATCAATACATGATCAATATATCCAGATAACAACATTATCATAAGTGGAATTGCTTTCTCCAAGCCCATTACGTTCACCTTGTAACTGGTAGTTCCATTGAAATGATTATATTAATCACTTAAGAGTTCTTTTATAACTGATTATATTAATCACTTACGAGTTATATTATAACTGATTATATTAATCACTTAAGAGTTCTTTTATAACTGATTATATTAATCACTTACGAGTTCCATTATAACTGATTATATTAATCACTTAAGAGTTATATTATAACTGATTATATTAATCACTTAAGAGTTCTTTTATAACTGATTATATTAATCACTTAAGAGTTCTTTTATAACTGATTATATTAATCACTTACGAGTTCCATTATAACTGATTATATTAATCACTTAAGAGTTATATTATAACTGATTATATTAATCACTTAAGAGTTATATTATAACTGATTATATTAATCACTTAAGAGTTATATTATAACTGATTATATTAATCACTTAAGAGTTCTTTTATAACTGATTATATTAATCACTTACGAGTTCCATTATAACTGATTATATTAATCACTTACGAGTTCCATTATAACTGATTATATTAATCACTTAAGAGTTCCATTATAACTGATTATATTAATCACTTAAAAGTTCCATTATAAACGATTATATTGATCACTTACAAGTTATATTATATTTGTTGTTATATTGATCACACAAAATCCATCATAAGTGATTATATTGATCACTTCTAAGTTCCATTATAAGGGATTATATTAAACACATACAAATTCCATTGTGTGATCATATTAATCACCTCAAAGTTCCAATTCAGGTGATTACATTAATCACTTATAAGTTCCACTGTAATTGATTACATCAATCACCGATAAGTTCCATTATAAGTGATCATATTAATCACTTACAATCCCCCTCATATTTGCTACCACTTGATCCGTTATCTCTGGAATATTGATCATAGTGAATTCGTCTCATTAATCACTCCATTAATCATTCTAATGATCATGTTCAATGAGGGACTGTTAACCTAACAAGGGACGATTTCCTAATCAGCTTCGAGGAAAGATTGTCTAACAGAATATATATATATATATATATATATATATATATATATATATATATATATATATATATATATATATATATATATATATATATATATATATTTCTAATGACCTAACCTGCTATAATTAAGTGCTTATTGCCACCTATGTAGTTAACTAACTTCTATATCGCTATATATATATATATATATATATATATATATATATATATATATATATATATATATATATATATAATTCTTCGTCTGTTCGTGGCGCTACCTCGCAAACGCGGGAAGTGGCGAAGACCTAACACAGCATCTCTAACTTGTATATTTTCTAATCGGGTCAAAATTTCATATTTTGGTCAGTTTTTTTGGGAAATAATTTTTTGTTAAATTTTTGTTGTGATTGTAATTAAATTCATTGATATTTTTTTTAATATATTTTGTTATATTTGGATACAATATTTAAGGTCTGACTAAAAGCCTATTATATACACAAGATATATTCTACCTTCCATTGTATGTGTATACTGTATACCCCCCTGGTTTACACTTCCCTTGGTTTACAGCCCATGGTTTACCTCTCCCATGGTTTACCTCTCCCATGGTTTACAGCCCATGGTTTACCTCTCCCATGGTTTACCTCTCCCCTTGGTTTACAGCCCATGGTTTACCTCTCCATTGGTTTACTTCTCCCCTTGGTTTACACCCTTTGGTTTACCCATCCATTGGTTTACTTCTCCCCTTGGTTTACAGCCCATGGTTTACCCCTCCATTGGTTTATCTTTCCCATTGGTCTACAGCCCATGGTTTACCCCTTTATTGGTTTACCTCTTCCTTCAGTTTACTTCTCCCTCTGGTTTACCTCTCTAATGGGTTTTCACCACATGGTTTACCCCTCCATTAGTTTACCTCGCTCCTGCTATACCCCCATGGTTCACCCCCATGGTTTGCCCCTCCCCATGATTTACCCCATCACCATGGTTTATCCCTCCCTGGTTTATCACCCACAGGGTTTACCCCCTCCCCATGGTTTACAACCCCCTCCCCTTGGTTTACCCCCTGCAATGTGTCCCCATGATGGCGAGGGGGTAAAATGTCACGTCTTTTCCGGTCTTGTGTCTGTCTTACCCCCCACACATACCCCCTGTCTGTCTTACCCCCCCCACACACACCCTGCCGTGTTTCCCCTGCCTGTGTCTCTCACCCTGCCGTGTTCCCCCATGTGTCTCACCCTGCCGTGTCCCCCCATGTGTCTCACCCTGCCGTGTTCCCCCATGTGTCTCACCCTGCCGTGTTCCCCCCATGTGTCTCACCCTGCCATGTTCCCCCATGTGTCTCACCCTGCCGTGTTCCCCCATGTGTCTCACCCTGCCGTGTTCCCCCATGTGTCTCACCCTGCCGTGTTCCCCCCATGTCTCTCACCCTGCCGTGTCCCCCCATGTGTCTCACCCTGCCGTGTTCCCCCATGTGTCTCACCCTGCCGTGTTCCCCCATGTGTCTCACCCTGCCGTGTTCCCCCATGTGTCTCACCCTGCCGTGTTCCCCCCATGTGTCTCACCCTGCCGTGTTCCCCCCATGTGTCTCACCCTGCCGTGTTTCCCCCATGTGTCTCACCCTGCCGTGTTCCCCCCATGTGTGTCTCACCCTGCCATGTTCCCCCCATATGTCTCACCCTGCCATGTTCCCCCATGTGCCTCACCCTGCCTGTGTCTCACCCTGCCGTGTTCCCCCCATGTGTCTCACCCTGCCGTGTTCCCCATGTGTCTCACCCTGCCGTGTTTCCCCCATGTGTCTCACCCTGCCATGTTCCCCCATGTGTCTCACCCTGCCATGTTCCCCCCATGTGTCTCACCCTGCCGTGTTCCCCGATGTGTCTCACCCTGCCATGTTCCCCCCATGTGTCTCACCCTGCCGTGTTCCCCCCATGTGTCTCACCCTGCCGTGTTCCCCGATGTGTCTCACCCTGCCATGTTCCCCCCATGTGTCTCACCCTGCCGTGTTCCCCCATGTGTCTCACCCTGCCGTGTTCCCCATGTGTCTCACCCTGCCGTGTTTCCCCCATGTGTCTCACCCTGCCATGTTCCCCCATGTGTCTCACCCTGCCATGTTCCCCCCATGTGTCTCACCCTGCCATGTTCCCCCATGTGTCTCACCCTGCCATGTTCCCCCCATGTGTCTCACCCTGCCGTGTTCCCCCCATGTGTCTCACCCTGCCGTGTTTCCCCCATGTGTCTCACCCTGCCGTGTTCCCCGATGTGTCTCACCCTGCCATGTTCCCCCCATATGTCTCACCCTGCCATGTTCCCCCATGTGCCTCACCCTGCCTGTGTCTCACCCTGCCGTGTTCCCCCATGTGTCTCACCCTGCCATGTTCCCCCCATATGTCTCACCCTGCCATGTTCCCCCATGTGTCTCACCCTGCCTGTGTCTCACCCTGCCGTGTTCCCCCCCATGTGTCTCACCCTGCCGTGTTTGCCCCTGCCGCAGGTACCAGCCGGTCCGGCAGGGTGTGGAGCTGAACCAGGCCCCCTGCACGACCGCCCTGGCCAGAGTTCATCTGAACACACAACTCCTTACCTACAGCACTAAACGACCACCCCACCACCCCCCCTCCTTCCTGGCTGCCTCTGTCGTGTAGATCAACGACAACCCCTGCCTGTAGCAGGGGAGGACCCCCTCCGTCGTGTAGTTCAACGACAACCCCTGCCTGTAGCAGGGGAGGACCCCCTCCGTCGTGTAGGTCAACGACAACCCCTGCCTATAGCAGGGGAGGACCCCCTCCGTCGTGTAGTTCAACGACAACCCCTGCCTATAGCAGGGGAGGACTCTCTCCGTCGTGTAGATCAACGACAACCCCTGCCTGTAGCAGGGGAGGACCCCCTCCGTCGTGTAGATCAACGACATCCCCTGCCTGTAGCAGGGGAGGACCCCCTCCGTCGTGTAGGTCAACGACAACCCCTGCCTATAGCAGGGGAGGACTCTCTCCGTCGTGTAGATCAACGACAACCCCTGCCTGTAGCAGGGGAGGACCCCCTCCGTCGTGTAGATCAACGACATCCCTTGCCTGTAGCAGGGGAGGACCCCCACCGTCGTGTAGATCAACGACATCCCCTGCCTGTAGCAGGGGAGGACCCCCTCCGTCGTGTAGATCAACGACAACCTCTGCCTGTAGCAGGGGAGGACCCCCGTCCGTCGTGTAGATCAACGACAACCCCTGCCTGTATCAGGGGAGGACCCCGTCAGTCGTGTAGATCAACGACATCCCCTGCCTGTAGCAGGGGAGGACCCCGTCAGTCGTGTAGATCAACGACATCCCCTGCCTGTAGCAGGGGAGGACCCCCTCCGTCGTGTAGATCAAGGACATCCCCTGCCTGTAGCAGGGGAGGACCCCCTCCGTCGTGTAGATCAACGACAACCCCTGCCTGTAGCAGGGGAGGACCCCCGTCCGTCGTGTAGATCAACGACAACCCCTGCCTGTAGCAGGGGAGGACCCTCTCCGTCGTGTAGATCAACGACATCCCCTGCCTGTAGCAGGGGACCCCCCCCTCCGTCGTGTAGTTCAACGACAACCCCTGCCTGTAGCAGGGGAGGACCCCCTCTGTCGTGTAGATCAACGACAACCCCTGCCTGTAGCAGGGGCAGGGGAGGGCCCCCTCCGTCGTGTAGATCAACGACATCCCCTGCTTGTAGCAGGGGCAGGGAAGGGGAGGGGCCCTTTGTCGTGGTATTCGTACTAGTTTCCTACGACCGTGTCGACCCTATCGCACCTGCCATTGGACCCAAGACAGTGCTACGTGACCATTTCTGTTCTCTAACTAAACCCGAAGAACTTTTGAAGAACATTTTCTAGAACAGTGGGGGAAAACAATGGGTTTATTGAGGTAGGTTTATTGTACCATGTAGGTTTAAATGGTACGATGGTACGGGGTGAGGTACACGGTACATCATGACTGTACCATAGGTTTAAATGGTACGATGGTACGGGGTGAGGTACACGGTACATCATGACTGTACCATAGGTCTACATGGTACGATGCTACGGGGTGATCTGCCGGTACACGGTACATCATGACTGTACCATAGGTTTAAATGGTACGATGGTACGGGGTGAGGTACACGGTACATCATGACTGTACCATAGGTCTAAATGGTACGATGGTACGTGGTGATCTGCCGGTACACCATGATTGTAGCATAGGTATGCACGGTACGATGGTACGCGGTGGTACGTAGAAAGCTGCCGGTACGCGGTACATTATTGAATGTCCTATGAGTCCAAACGGTACGATGGTGAACACTCTAATATGGTACGTAGAAACCTGACGGTGCGCGGTACACTTTACTGTACCATAGATACATTGATTGTACCATAGGTATAGAACGGTACAATGGCAGAACTGTGGTACACGGAAAGCTACCGGTACGCGGTACAGAACGGTACAATGGCAGAAGTGTGGTACACGGAAAGCTACCGGTACACGGTACGGTACAGTATAATCAAACGGTACGATATGATATCTAAAACTATGGTACATAGTAATATTATGGTACATAGAAACCTAGTGGTACGCCATATACTGAATACCGTACCGTAAAACTAGACGGTACGACGGAACAATATAAGTGTGGACTTCAATGCCCAAAAGTGTTTAAGTGTCCCTTAAATTAAGTACGTCCTCATAAGTGTATTTAAGTGATAAGTGAGCTGGACAGAAGAAAAAGTGGGGTTGGAGATGTTCTCTCAGTGTTCTATAGACCTAAGAAGAACATGTTCTTCAATATACCCTTCGCCCTTCTATGCCAGAGAGACTGTTCATCAAAGACTACATTTTCTATGTCAAATCTCTATCTATATCTATCTACATTACTTAGAAATAGACTGGAGAAAAACACTGTGATATGTATTTCACGTGCTAACATGATTTTACCTTCAGGTATATATATATATATATATATATATATATATATATATATATATATATATATATATATATATATATATATATATATATATATATGCATATTATATATATATATATATATATATATATATATATATATATATATATATATATATATATATATATATATATATATATTGGAAAGGATCACAATTTTGCGCGTGATCAAGATATTCCTATGAGTCCACGGGGAAAATGGCACACGAAAAGTTCCCAAGTGCACTTTCGTGTCATAATCACATCATCAGGGGAGACACAAGTGAGAAACATAACAGTCAGTTGATATACAACGAAGAGACGTAGCTAGGACGCCATGTGATTTTTTACCAAATGGCGTCCTAGCTTCGTCTCTTCGTTGTATATCAAGTGACTTATATTTCTCTCTTGTATCTCCCATGATGATGTGATTATTACACGAAAGTGCACTTGGGAACTTTTCGTGTTTCATTTTCCCCGTGGAGATATATATATATATATATATATATATATATATATATATATATATATATATATATATATATATATACAAAATATATAGGAATATATGTGTTTGGTATAGATATGGAACCTGTTAATTATTGTACTTATCTGTGTATTGCCTGGATAATGAATAATTGGGTAATTTTTTGTATAATTAGCGTTTTTAAGTCCTTAAGCACGACGGTACGAGCACACACGACGGTACGACCCTTGGGCACACGACGGTACGATCCTTGAGCACAACGGTACGACCCTTGAGCACACGATGGTATGACCCTTGAGCACACGACGGTACGACCCTTGAGCACACGACGGTACGACCCTTGAGCACACGACAGGACGACCCTTGAGAACACGACAGGACGACCCTTGAGAACACGACAGGACGACCCTTGAGAACACGACAGGACGACCCTTGAACACACGAGACGGTACGACCCTTGAGCACACGAGACGGTACGACCCTTAAACACGAGACGGCACGACCCTTGAGCACACGACGGTACGACCCTTGAGCACACGACGGTACGATCCTTGAACACACGACGTTACGACCCTTAAACACGAGACGGTCCGACCCTTGAATACACGACGGTACGACCCTTGAGCACACGACGGTACGACCCTTGAGCATACGACGGTACGACCCTTGAGTACACGACGTTACGACCCTTGGGCACACGACGGTACGACCCTTGAGCACACGACGGTACGATCCTTGAACACACGACGGTACGATCCTTGAGCACACGACGGTACGACCCTTATGCACGGCGGTACGGCCAAACCATCAAACCCAAGGGTCGTACCGACGTGCCCAAGGGGTCGTACCATCGTATTCCAGAGTCGTACCATCGGGTACCCAAAGGGTCGTACCGTCGTGCCTACGGGGTCGTACCGTCGTGCCTACGGGGTTGTACCGTCGCGTGCCCAAAGGGTTGTACCGTCGCGTGCCCAAAGGGTCGTACCGTCGTGCCTATGGGGTCGTACCGTCGCGTGCCCAAAGGGTCGTACCGTCGTGCCTAAGGGGTCGTACCTTACGTCTTAAGGGTATCTAAGTGTGATGGCTCGTAGTGTTCATATATGTTTCCATATATCAACAGCGTATACCAAAATGTATTATATATGTCATATATGTAATATATACGTATATACATGTACTGTATAGGAGTAAGTGGCTTATTTATATGTATACGATATAGGGGTATAGTGCTGAGAATATTCCTATATATATATAGATGTCAGGGATATGAGAATATTCATATATTACTAAGGATATGCTGAGAATATTCCTATATGTCCATAGGGGAGATGGTGAGAATATTCATATATAACAGGGATATGTTGAGAATATTCATATATGACAGTCAGGGGAATGCTGAGAATATTCTTATATTTCCATGGGATATGGTGAGAATATTCATACATGAAAGTCAGGGAAATGCTGAGAATATTCCTATATTTCCATGGGATATGGTAAGAATATTCATATATGACAGTCAGTTGGAATGCTGAGAATATTCGTATATTGCTGTCATGGAGAATATTGAGAATATTCATATATTGCCGTCATAGAGAATACTGAGAATATTCCTATATTACCGTCATGGGGAATAGAGAATATTCATATATTGCCGTCATAGAGAATATTGAGAATATTCCTATATTACCGTCACGGGGAATATTGAGAATATTCCTATATTACCGTCATAGAGAATACTGAGAATATTCCTATATTACCGTCATGGAGAATATTGAGAATATTCCTATATCACCGTTGTGGGAAATATTGAGAATATTCCTATATTACCGTCATGGGGAATATTGAGAATATTCCTATATTACCGTCATAGAGAATACTGAGAATATTCCTATATTACCGTCATGGGGAATATTAAGAATATTCCTATATCACCGTTGTGGGAAATATTGAGAATATTCCTATATTACCGTCATGGAGAATATTGAGAATATTCCTATATTACCGTCATGGGGAATAGAGAATATTCATATATTGCCGTCATAGAGAATATTGAGAATATTCCTATATTACCGTCATGGGGAATATTAAGAATATTCCTATATCACCGTTGTGGGAAATATTGAGAATATTCCTATATTACCGTCATAGAGAATACTGAGAATATTCCTATATTACCGTCATGGGGAATATTGAGAATATCCCTATATTACCGTCATGGGGAATATTGAGAATATTCATATTCTGTGTACAAACTTTCTCCTCATAAATGGAACTCTCAAAATATAAAAGTATACACGCATTAGTATATAAATTATATATATTTTTATATGTAGTGTTGAATGAAGACAAGTAGATAGTCATTTGCTATATGTGGTGTATTCGGAATATTGTATACGTTATAATGTATAAACAAAACTATTTATTACACAATAAGTATATTATATGAATAGTATATTATATAAATATATATATATATATACATTTATTGTATGTTCAAATAAATGAATGGCGTTCCATTTGCTTGTTTGGTCATCTTTTCCCTATTTCTTTCACTTCTCCCAGAATTACTTGATCATCTCCCCCCCTTCCCTCCCTGGTGGGGCGGTTAGCGCTGCTGACCATGAGGCACTCATGGGCCAGCCAAGAACAGGAGGAGGGGGGAGGTGGTTGAGTCCCTTACCCGAGGCAGTCTATCCACAGTTAACCCAGCTGTTCATCTCCAACCAAAGAATGCTGGTTGATTAACCGGGTACCTAACATATTCTAGGTGGCGACGGAATGGATGAAGGCAGCAAGAATGAATATGTACATGTGTATATATGTATATGTCTATGTATATGCATGTCTACGTTGAAATATACATGTTTGTATATATGCATGTGTGGGCATTTATGTATATACATGTGTATGTGGGTGAGTTGGGCCAGTCCTCGTCTGTTTCCTTGCGCTACCTCCCTGACGCGGGAGACGGCGATTAAGTATCATATATATATATATATATATATATATATATATATATATATATATATATACATATATATTCATACCTGGGGATAGGGGAGAAAAAATACTTGCCAAGTATTCCCTGCGTGTCGTAGAAGGCGACTAAAAGGGGAGGGAGCGGGGGGCTGGAAATCCTCCCCTCTCGTTTTTAATTTTCCAAAAGAAGGAACAGAGAAGGGGGCCAGGTGAGGATATTCCCTCAAAGGCTCAGTCCTCTGTTCTTAACGCTACTTCGCTAACGCGGGAAATGGCGAATATATATATATATATATATATATATATATATATATATATATATATATATATATATATATATATACCTAAGAGTCCACGGGCTAAATGAAACACGATAAGTTGCCAAGTGCACTTTCGTGTCATAATCACATCATCAGGGGAGACACAAGAGAGAAATATAATACTATGGAAATTCCCCATCACCAACACACAACCACTACATTACTAGACCATCTCTCTCTCTCTCTCTCTCTCCCCCATTACCATCAACCCATACACACACACACACCCATTTCGTCCAGATGACCATCACCACCCAAGCTGGACTGTGTCTGTCTATCTTAATAGACACTCCCCATCACCTTCCTCCTGAAAACGGCCATAAACATTGTGTCATAAACATTGTGGGACTTCCGTATCCATCACCACTATCACACCCACTAGGGGGGGGGGCGCCACACACTCCCCCATCCCCACCAACAGGGACTTTCAAACCAATCCCAAACACAACCACATTGGCTATATAAACCCCCAACCAAAACACCATCTCCATCATTCTGGCCCTATACCTCCTACCCATCTCCAACATCACCTGAGCTCTACATCCTCCACCAATCCCCAACACAACACAAAACTATATAGGCAATCAAACAGGATCTGTATCTAAATTACTACCAAAATATAAATGAATTTCCCTTGATTACATAGCAAGATGGAAGATGGAGGGAGTTTTCCACTTTTACACAGGGATAGAATGATGGAAGTTATGAGGAAGGCAGTGAAGCAGAGATGAAAGCAGCATTAGCAGCAGTGAATGAAGAGCAGAAGCGGTGAAAAGAGGTATATATATATATATATATATATATATATATATATATATATATATATATATATATATATATATATATAAATATATATATATATATATATATATATATATATATATATATATATATATATATATATATATATATATATATATATATGTATATATGGAAAGTAGTAGCGACTGAGAATGATGAGTTGCAGGTATCTTATAAATCTATATCTGGGACCCTAGGCTACCGGATCGAACCCCACTAGACAAAGGGTGGCTGGCCCCCCATAGACGAACACAGGAGCTCAAAAAGGAAGTCTTTCTGTCCTTTACGAGACATAATACAAGAGGGGAGTATCATCCAAAGTCCATTATGGGGAGGAAACACCTCAGGGATACAAGACACTATAAGAGCATTAACGAGAGGGTATACGAGAAGGATCGCCTATCAACAAAAGGGGGAAAAATCAGTGTTTGAAATGAGGGACCATCTCGTTTATACTCTCCCACCAGAGGCGAAATGTTAGAAGTGGGGGGCTAACGAAAGGGGGGGGGAGGAATACCCCTAAAGAAGGGGGGGGTCTATTGGATGGTTATCTATCGTGGATTGCTGTATGGGGACGAGGTGCTGTATTTTCAGTCTATCGTCTCCATGTCTAGTTGAAGGGGGTTCTTACAGCGCGAGGTGGGTCGAGATCTCTGGTTCGAACAAGGGGACGAATTTGACCATCTCAGACCTCACAGTGGGTACAAGTACGTGGGTTAGGTGGGCTAAGTGGTTGGCAAACCATGGAGTAGACATTGGGGCAATTGGAAAGCATGAAGGGCAACGTAGATGGTAGATGTAGCATACGAGAAGAGAGAGAGAAAGAGAGTTATTGCTGCTTTTAATGGCGTGGTTGGGATGATGAGGGCGTGATGGAGGGTGATGTGGTGGTGGGGTGGTGATGGTGTGACGGGGAAAGGGACAGTCATGTGACGGTGACGTGTGACGGGATAAGGGACAGTCATGTGACGGTGGAACACACCCTCCTCTACAACCATGAGCTGTGCAAGTAAGAACGAGTCTCACTGTAACTTGTCCATGTTGATTTACATTTGGCATTTCCATTTAGATTTCATGTTTAGTGATGGTCGCCAAAGTTTCCCCCTCCATCCCCAAACCCTCCCCCCTTTTCCGGAAGAGCATTTGGGAGACGGTGAGAGGCGCTGGGAATCGAACACCTGAGTCGTAAGAGGGTGGGTGGGTGGGTAAGGGACGGTAAAGGCAAGAGAAAGATTAAGAGAAATATAAGGAAGGAGAGTGTGTACGTACACACAGCAAAATAAATATCTTCCTATGTACACACAACAAAATAAGTATCTTAGCATTATTCTACACGATATGACAACGGACGAAGGATTTTGATAACTGCTCTAGAATCTTTACTCTTTGATAGCTCTATTTTTTTTTTTCCAAAAGAAGGAACAGAGAAGGGGGCCAGGTGAGGATATTCCCTCTAAGGCCCAGTCCTCTGTTCTTAACGCTACCTCGCTAACGGCGGGAAATGGCGAATAGTTTGAAAGATATATATATATATATATATATAATTTTATGTAACATGTAACTTTTCTATATATGTGACAAATAAAAAAGTGCTTGTAATGTTGCTTTCCACTACAATAACACCATTAGTAAAACCTTAATAAACAGTTGGCCAAATCAACCAACAATTAAGAATATTTACGCCATCAACTGTATGTAAACACATCTAATTACACCAGACAGATAAAACTGTAATTGAAAGGTGTTATTGGCACAGTCATGCAGTACGCAGGGATGACCACATAAATGCAATTGAGAAACATTGTCATGACCCCCTAACCATGACCTGGTCATAGATCTTCAAAATCCCCCATTATTCTATGTCACTCTATTAATTATGCCACACGTAAGGTCACTTCATGTCTTAATTGCTAATATTAAGAACTCTAATTTGTCCCCCAGGCAATTCTAAAGTCCATTTAACCAAATCATGATGAGAGAATTGGCAAAACACGAAAACTTTTAAAGTTGTTCAAGACACACCCTAATTACCCTTGCCAACTGACCCCCCCCCCCCTCTCTTTAATCACTCCCCCTTACAATAGTTACGACCAGACAGACAGACAGTGATTGGCCGAGAAAGATTGGTGTTGGACGGCGGGACTCAAGTGTGATGTTGGGATTTCAATAACTTTGGTAAGTATTGGAAGGTGATGAGGTGGATTGTCTCCATGAAACATATCGTGCCATATGTATAAAAAAAAAAAATTACATTTTTACATAAAATTGTATGAACTAAAGTGAGATTTCACTTTTATATATATTTCTCAATGTTCATATAACGAAGGATACAATGTAAATTGCTTTCGAAAGAAATTTCTACACAACCCACTGTCATTATTATGAAATGCGTCTCACAATTGCGCCAGCTGACTCTGTCCAGAGAACATGAATCGTAGTGTTCATTTTGAAATCCGTCTGTGAAGATAATTTTTTTGTCGAGTGTACAAGGATAGCAAAAAAAAAAAAAAAAAAAAAAAAGATTGAGGAAAATAGATTAGAATTAGCTATCAATAGATAATCCATTTGTGTGCAGGGGGGAGGAGGGGGGAGGGGGGTCAGTTATACACTCATGGGGGCCCCCCAATCTCCCCCCTCCCCCCTGCCCCCCCCCCCTTCTAATTTCTCCTAATTAATGAACTCATGATTTTTCCAATATTTCCTCGTATCTGTTTCACTCCATTTATCTAAACTTCTCCCCCTGCCAAAGAAATTCGTCCCTTCCCCCCCTCACCCCATCTTCTTTCCAGGTCCACCTTTCTCTTAGTTCTCTGTCGCGAACCTGGAATTAAACAGTTCCTGGAAATCTCTGAAACTTGTCGAAAATTAACCTCATTAAGGTTCACTTCTCTTTATCTGGTCGAGTTCAAAAGATTCTGGCGTCTTGCCTAAGAAAGGATCCGATCCTATGATTTAGGTATAGTTTTTAAAAGGGTTCGATCCCTTATTTCATGACTAAATTTAGAGGATGAGATCTCTTAGTTTAGATACAGTTATAGAGGATCTAATACTCTCTCTCGTGTACAATTGTAAAGGCTTCGATTCCCTATTTCCAGGTGAAATTATGGAGGATCCGATCCCCTATTCCAGGTTCAATCATAGAGGAATCCGAGCAAATATAGACCATCCAGGAGCAAATATAGACCATCCGATCCCCTATGCTAAAAGTGATTATAGACCATCCGATCTCCTATTCTGGGTGCAATTATAGACCATCCGATCCCCTCCTCCAGGTGCAATTATATGGGATCCGATCCCCTATTCCAGTTATAACAGCGGATCCGATCCCCTACTCCATGTGCGATGATAGAGGATCCGATCCCTTATTTCAGGTCCAAATTCATGGGATGAGATCTCTTAGTTTAGATACAGTTATAGAGGATCTAATACTCTCTCGTGTACAATTGTAAAGGATTCAATTCCCTATTTCCAGGTGAAATTATGGAGGATCCGATCCCCTATTCCAAGTACCATTGTAGAGGATCCGATCCCCTACCCTAGGAGCAAATGTAGACTATCCGATCCCCTATTCTAAAAGTGATTATAGACCATCAGATTCCATATTCTAGGTGCAATTACAGGCCGTCCGAACCCCTCCTCCAGGTGCAATTATATGGGATCCGATCACCTATTCCAGTTACAACAGAGGATCCGATCCCCTACTCCATGTGCGATGATAGAGGATTCGATCCCTTATTTCAGGTCCAAATTCATGGGATGAGATCTCTTAGTTTAGATACAGTTATAGAGGATCTAATACTTTCTCGTGTACAATTGTAAAGGATTCGATTCTCTATTTCCAGGAGATATTATGGAGGATCTGATCCCCTATTCCAGGTACAATTTTAGAGGATCCGATCCCCTACTCCAGGAGCAAATATAGACCATCCGATCCCCTATTCTAAGATTGATTATAGACCCTCCGATCCCCTATTCTAGGTGCAGTTATAGACCATCCGATCCCCTCCTCCAGTTGCAATTATAGAGGATCCGATCCCCTATTCCAGGTACAATTTTAGAAGATCCGATCCCTTACTCCATGTGCGATGATAGAGGATCCGATCCCATATTTCAGGTACAATTATAAAGGATCCGATCCCCTATTCAAGGCACAATTTTAAAGGATCCGATCCTCTACCAATATTTCAGGTACAGCTTCAACCACCTGTTGCTGGACTGTCTAAATGTATGTCGAGACCCGAAAATATCCTCTGCATAATGTAATTTATATTCAACAAATTTTGATGAACAGAATGATACATTTCTCTTCCCCAGAGAAATTATTCTGTTCAACATTAGATTTTTTCTTCTGTTTCTCTTCCCCAGAGAAATTATTCTGTTCAACAGTAGAGAAATTATTCTATTCAACATTAGATTTATCTTCTGTTTCTCTTCCCCAGAGAAATTATTCTATTCAACATTAGATTTTTTTCTTCTGTTTCTCTTCCCCAGAGAAATTATTCTGTTCAACATTAGATTTTTTTCTT
>NC_092228.1:44553652-44556152 GCF_036320965.1 Panulirus ornatus
ATGAAAAAAAAAGAAATAGAAAGGAAAACACCCCCTTCTCTCTCGTCTGTCTATCACAGCGGACGCGAGTGTAGCAACGACGAAGGGCGGCCACACCGCCCTCTGTATGTGGGGCTACAATGCTAGAGTTATGATATGGGCGGGGCGGGGCGGGGCGGGGCGGCCCCAAGGCTGGGGGCATAGACTTAATTACCAAAATGATGAGTCATATCTCAGAGCCAAGGAGAATAGACACACACACACACACACACACACACACACACACACTTTTTAAGCACACACACATACCCTTTTTAAGTAAAGCACACACACACACACACACACACACACACACACACACACACACACACATATACACACTTTTAAGTAAAGCACACAGACATGCCCTTTTAAGTACACACATACTCTTTTTAGGTAAAGCACACAGACATGCCCTTTTAAGCACAAACGTCCCCTTTTTAGGTAAAGCACACAGACATACCCTTTTAAGTATACACATACCCTTTTAAGCACACAGCCATACCCTTTTAAATACACACACACACACACACACACACACACACACACACTTTTAAGAACACACACATACCCTTTTTAAGTAAAGCACACACACACAATACCCTTTTTAAGTAAAGCACACACACACACATACCCTTTTTAAGTAAAGCACACACACACATACCCTTTTTAAGTAAAGCACACACACACAATACCCTTTTTAAGTAAAGCACACACACACACAATACCCTTTTTAAGTAAAGCACACACACACACAATACCCTTTTTAAGTAAAGCACACACACACACACAATACCCTTTTTAAGTAAAGCACACACACACACACAATACCCTTTTTAAGTAAAGCACACACACACACAATACCCTTTTTAAGTAAAGCACACACACACACAATACCCTTTTTAAGTAAAGCACACACACACACAATACCCTTTTTAAGTAAAGCACACACACACACACACACACAATACCCTTTTTAAGTAAAGCACACACACACACAATACCCTTTTTAAGTAAAGCACACACACACACAATACCCTTTTTAAGTAAAGCACACACACACATACCCTTTTTAAGTAACACACACACACCCTTTTTAAGTAAAGCTTTATAAAGTTTTAAAGTCTCCTAAAATCCCTTTCCAACGATCGAACCAGATACGTATGGAGAGGTCTGCGTAGGAGAGAGTGAAAGAGTGATCACTGATTACAGAGAATAATTTTGATTATGAAATGATAAACTATTGATCCTTGATTACAATGAAAGCAAATTTCGAAAACAGACATACAAATTAACAGTACCAATTGGATAAAAACATTTGGACGTTTATACAGTAAATGTGGAATGATTTCAAAAACTACAAGATTGGATATATATATATATATATATATATATATATATATATATATATATATATATATATATATATATATATATATATAAAACCATCATGGATGAATAGGAGAATAGGTCTAATTTGCCCAAAGAAAAATTAGAATGATTGAGAACCGATGAAAATCGCTTGGAATCGAAAGTCCAAAGAGTGTGTCAGAAGGTCATACGACAGAGTAAAAGTGACAAAAAAAACAAGATATATTCCTCAAAGTTAAGAATGATCGTAAGGAATTCTACAAATAAATACAAGACAAAGGAAGACAGCAATAGAAGGTAATTGGACCATTACGAAACAAACCATAGCACTAATTACTGACATGGCTACCATACCAAATTATTCTTTTAACGCCGTATGTACAATTGAAGAAACACATCTCTAATACCACCAAATATAAGTCAAGGATGTGACGAGTTGAAGGTTAGAGAAATAGAAAGCTCCGAAGGACTTAAAAAAAAACCTGGACCAATTCAATCCTAACAAATGCAATGGCCCAGAGAACTTGGCTCAAAGATCTTTTTTTTAAATTGGGGTCAGGAGACATGTGATATACCCATAACAAAAATATTCTACATATCTCTATCAGATGATCAAGTGCCAACTGATAGCAAACTAGCAAATGTTACAGTGTGCCTTGAATGAACGCCCAATTAGCCTTACGTCAGTGTTAAGTAAATTGGAAAAAAAAAAAAAACACTAAGGTAAAATTATCAAGTTTCTTTAAGAATTTTACATCCGACAACCAACACGGTTTCTGCTATTGAAGATCCTGCCCGACGAATCTATTGGAATTTTCCAATGTCGTCTGAATGGGAACGAAAAGATAACCTGACGTAGTATGTTTATACAAAGTACCCCACAAGAGACTTACATAAAGCACACGGAATCGGTGAAGAACTCTGTACATGGATCGGACTCTGGTTTTAGGCCCAATTCTTTTCATAATATACCATTCATGACCTAAAACTCTCGCCTCGTATCTCTACGATCTCCAAAGAGATCTTAACTTATTAGCAGACAGATGGCAAATAAAGTTTACTGTAGACAAGTGTAAAATTATGCACTTTGGAGACAAGAATATACCTTACG
>NC_092228.1:44563652-44571152 GCF_036320965.1 Panulirus ornatus
ACATACCCATTTTTGCTTTCCGAGATAATGTTCTCGACTTCCACACATTTTTCAAGGCTCCCAAAATTTTCGCCCCCTCCCCCACCCTATGATCCACTTCCGCTTCCATGGTTCCATCCGCTGACAGATCCACTCCCAGATATCTAAAACACTTCACTTCCTCCAGTTTTTCTCCATTCAAACTCACCTCCCAATTGACTTGACCCTCACCCCTACTGTACCTAATAACCTTGCTCTTATTCACATTTACTCTCAACTTTCTTCTTCCACACACTTTACCAAACTCAGTCACCAGCTTCTGCAGTTTCTAAAATGATAATATAATCCAGAGATAATTTCTAAAATGATAACATAATTCAAAGATAATTTCTAAAATAATACTATAATTCAAAGATATAATATGTTGGTAGAGAGTGGATATCACCTTGGTGTCTCTTGGAACAAGTTATGAACGTTTTGGCAAATGGACTGAGGATTGGAACTGGTAAATATATATATATATATATATATATATATATATATATATATATATATATATATATATATATATATATATATATATATATATATATATATATATTGATTCGTCAATCACATTCGCACTAGAAAAAAGTACAGGCAAGGGTGTACAAGATCCTCCACAGCTCGGGAAGGGGCTAACTCGCACCATCCATCCACCCCGCCACCGTCAACTCCTGCTGTTCGAGATCCCTCGTCCCTAGGGTTGCAGTACGACACCACAAACTCATGGAGCCCATCCCATTAAGTTCATTAAATTGTTTATTACAATTTCCATCATTAACATCATAAATATAATTATCATTATCATTATTATCATTGTTATTAATATCTATCTATCATCAATATCATTACTATCATTTTATTTCTATCATTCTTATTATTATTATTATTATCATTAGTGTTATTATTATTATTATTATTATTATTATTATTATTATTATTATTATTATTATTATCATTTATCATTATAATTATCATTATTGTATCATTATCATTTTTAATTTCTTCTTTTGGCTAATTGGACTAAGTAGGTATGATAATTGTAAGAATCTTTATCTCTTTAAGTAATGAATATGATCCTTGAATTATAAGTAATTTACTTTTACTTTTAAGTGACTGCCAAACATGCATACGACCTTTGTTAAGTACAGATCAATCTGTTTTTTTAAGTGATCAAAAGTAACTTAAGTGAGCATACAAGTATATCACAGATGTCCTTCAGTACTTTTCATAAGTATTCTACTCACTTAACATTTAAGTACCGTCGTTTAAGTCACTTATAGAATGGGTTATTGAAAGGTTCCTGAGGATTTGAAACTTTTTGGAGCGTTTTCTGATCGACGACTTCCTGCCCGAAGGTACGACCCTTGAGAACGATGGTACGACCCCTTGAGCACGACGGTACGACCATTGAGTACGATGGTACGACCCCTTGAGTACGATGGTACGACCCCTTGAGCACGACGGTACGACCCTTGAGTACGATGGTACGACCCCTTGAGTACGATGGTACGACCCCTTGAGCACAACGGTACGACCCCTTGAGTACGACGGTACGACCCTTGAGCGATGGTACGACCCTTGAGCACGACGGTACGACCCTTGAGCACGACGGTACGACCCCTTGAGTACGATGGTACGACCCTTGAGCACGATGGTACGACCCCTTGAGTACGACGGTACGACCCTTGAGAACGATGGTACGACCCCTTGAACACGACGGTACGACCATTGAGAACGATGGTACGACCCCTTGAACACGACGGTACGACCCCTTGAGTACGACGGTACGACCCCTTGAGTACGACGGTACGACCCTTGAGAACGATGGTACGACCCTTGAGTACGACGGTACGAGCCTTTGAACACGACGGTACGACCCTTGAGTACGATGGTACGACCCTTGAACACGGCGGTACGACCCTTGAACACGGCGGTACGACCCTTTGAGCACGATGGTACGACCCTTGAGCACGATGGTACGGCACTTGAGCAGGATGGTACGACCCTTGAGCACGACGGTACGACCCTTGAGAACGATGGTACGACCCTTGAGAACGATGGTACGACCCTTGAGCACGATGGTACGACCCCTTGAGTACGATGGTACGACCCTTGAGTACGACGGTACGAGCCTTTGAACACGACGGTACGACCCTTGAGTACGATGGTACGACCCTTGAACACGGCGGTACGACCCTTGAACACGGCGGTACGACCCTTTGAGCACGATGGTACGACCCTTGAGCACGATGGTACGGCACTTGAGCAGGATGGTACGACCCTTGAGCACGACGGTACGACCCTTGAGAACGATGGTACGACCCTTGAGAACGATGGTACGACCCTTGAGTACGATGGTATGACCCTTGAGTACAAAGGTACGATCCCTGAGCACGACGGTACAAACGTTGTGGTCAAGGGTCGTACCGTCGTGCTCAAGGGGTCGTACCCGTCGTGCTCAGGGAGTCGTACCGTCGTGCTCAAGGGGTCGTACCGTCGTGCTCAAGGGCTCGTACCGTCGTGCTCAAGGGGTCGTACCGTCGTGCTCAAGGGCTCGTACCGTCGTGCTCAAGGGATCGTACCGTCGTGCTCAAGGGTCGTACCGTCGTGCTCAAGGGATCGTACCGTCGTGCTCAAGGGCTCGTACCCGTCGTGCTCAAGGGGTCGACCCGTCGTGGTCAAGGGGTCGTACCGTCGTGCTCAAGGGCTCGTACCGTCGTGCTCAAGGGGTCGTGCCGTCGTGCTCAAGGGGTCGTACCGTCGTGCTCAAGGGGTCGTACCAACTAACAACGGTACGTACTTATATGTACTTATAAGTACAAGTTACAGAGACTTAGTGTACTTTAGAAGTATATCAAATACAGTACAGAGTATGAGAATGTAATGTACCATAGTGTCTAAGTGTATGGTACAATCCCTCAGTGTACCGTCACCGGTGAGGGGTACATGTGTACCATAGTGTCTGAGTGTATGGTACAATCCCTCAGTGTACCGTCATCGGTGAGGGGTACATGTGTACCATAGTGTCTAAGTGTATGGTACAATCCCTCAGTGTACCGTCACCCGTGAAGGGTACATGTGTACCATAGTGTCAAAGTGTATGGTACAATCCCTCAGTGTACCGTCACCCGTGAGGGGTACATGTGTACCATAGTGTCTAAGTGTATGGTACAATCCCTCAGTGTACCGTCACCGGTGAGGGGTACATGTGTACCATAGTGTCTAAGTGTATGGTACAATCCCTCAGTGTACCGTCATCCGTGAGGGGTACATGTGTACCATAGTGTCTAAGTGTATGGTACAATCCCTCAGTGTACCGTCACCGGTGAGGGGTACATGTGTACCATAGTGTCTAAGTGTATGGTACAATCCCTCAGTGTACCGTCACCGGTGAGGGGTACATGTATATATGTACCATAGTGTCTAAGTGTATGGTACAATCCCTCAGTGTACCGTCACCGGTGAGGGGTACATGTGTACCATAGTGTCTAAGTGTATGGTACAATCCCTCAGTGTACCGTCACCCGTGAGGGGTACATGTGTACCATAGTGTCTAAGTGTATGGTACAATCCCTCAGTGTACCGTCACCGGTGAGGGGTACATGTGTACCATAGTGTCTAAGTGTATGGTACAATCCCTCAGTGTACCGTCACCGGTGAGGGGTACATGTATATATGTACCATAGTGTCTAAGTGTATGGTACAATCCCTCAGTGTACCGTCATCCGTGAGGGGTACATGTGTACCATAGTGTCTGAGTGTATGGTACAATCCCTCAGTGTACCGTCACCGGTGAGGGGTACATGTGTACCATAGTGTCTAAGTGTATGGTACAATCCCTCAGTGTACCGTCATCCGTGGGGGGTACATGTGTACCATAGTGTCTAAGTGTATGGTACAATCCCTCAGTGTACCGTCATCCGTGAGGGGTACATGTGTACCATAGTGTCTGAGTGTATGGTACAATCCCTCAGTGTACCGTCACCTGTGAGGGGTACATGTGTACCATAGTGTCTAAGTGTATGGTACAATCCCTCAGTGTACCGTCACCGGTGAGGGGTACATGTGTACCATAGTGTCTGAGTGTATGGTACAATCCCTCAGTGTACCGTCACCGGTGAGGGGTACATGTGTACCATAGTGTCTAAGTGTATGGTACAATCCCTCAGTGTACCGTCACCGGTGAGGGGTACATGTGTACCATAGTGTCTGAGTGTATGGTACAATCCCTCAGTGTACCGTCACCGGTGAGGGGTACATGTGTACCATAGTGTCTGAGTGTATGGTACAATCCCTCAGTGTACCGTCACCGGTGAGGGGTACATGTGTACCATAGTGTCTAAGTGTATGGTACAATCCCTCAGTGTACCGTCATCCGTGAAGGGTACATGTGTACCATAGTGTCATTGGTCTACGGTACAGCTCTAAATGTACCGCTACATGCGAGGCTACAGGTACAATGTGACGTGTGACAGGTGCCTGGGTTTCAACTATACAAAAGTGGGGTTCGAACCCCTGTATTCTTTCCTGTATATATACATTGGACCATTGTGGTAAATGTCTGTTATATAAACGCATTTGCTATTGAGTTCTACGATGCCTGGCGTGGAATAGAGATAGATTTAGATGCTTCTAAAGCCATTAGATCATCCCTAAGACGTTCCAAATGGAGGACCGAGTCTCGAAGGGGATTCGAACCCTTCCACTAAAGTGTTACCGTGAAAAACATACAAACACCCTCGTCAATCCTGGGGAAAAAAAAGGGAGGGAAGGGGGAGAAATGAACTAGCAATGGCTATGAATATCATTCGTCGTTCATCCTGGGTTATAATTTCAATCTTTTTTTTTTTTTTCTATCATGCCAAACTGTAGTGGGTCTTAACGACCAATTTGCTAACGACCCTGAAGTCGTTTGGTGACGTAACTGTATATAGATTGGCTCCACAAACGATGAAAAAAAAAAAGATCCATTGAACATTCATATATATATATATATATATATATATATATATATATATATATACACAAATATAAACGTATATACGTATATACGATGCTGTTTCGTGTAGGGCGCGGTAGCGACGGAAATGGATGAAAGCAGGCAATTATGAATATGGACATGTGTATACATGTGTGTATGTGTATGTATATGAATATATATATATATATATATATATATATATATATATATATATATATATATATATATATATATATATATATATATATGCGTATATGTTGCTGATATGTATATATGTGCGTGTAGGGGCGTTCATGTATATATATGTATATGAGTGGATGGGCCATTCTTCGTCTGTTTCTTGGCGCTACCTCGCTGACGCTGGAAACGGCGATCAAGTATGATTATATATATATATATATATATATATATATATATATATATATATATATATATATATATATATATATATATATATATATATATTACCTTTCCATCTATTACGTATATGTGACAGCAACGACAATAGTTTCCCCCCTCCCCACAACTACACGACACACATACACGGTCGTAAGCGTCGTCTCATACACCCCCCAACCCCCTCTGTCAACGACAACACACACACACACACGCACACACACACACACACACATACACACACACACACACGTACACACACACATCTCCCCCTTGTCGTTCTGTCTCCCTGTCGTTTCAAAAAAAAGAGCCCACGACGACAAACACACACCTCTCTCTCTCTCCCCTCGCAACGACATCTTTAGAAATTGAGGAAGTGTTGAACTGTGCGACCAACACGACAGAGAGAAGGGGGGGAGAAGGGGGGGAAGGGGGTCGTAGTGTGTCGTGTATCGCAAGTTGGGGCGGGGGGACGACGACGACAATGATGTGGACCCCCCCCTCCTCCCTCTCCCTCCTCTGTACGACCAACACGACAGAGAGAAGGGGGGAAGGGCGGGAAGGAGGGAAGGGCGGGGGGAAGGTCGTAATGTGTCGTGTATCGCAAGTTGGGGCGGGGGGACGACGACGACAATGATGAGGACCCCCCCCCTCCTACCCCCTCCCTCTCCCTCCTCTGTACGACCAACACGACAGAGAGAAGGGGGGGGGAAGGGCGGGAAGGAAGGGGGGGGAGGGGGGAAGGTCGTAATGTGTCGTGTATAGCAAGTTGGGGCGGGGCGACGACGACGACGACAATGATGAGGACACCCCCCCTCCTCCTCATCCCTCCCCCTCCCCCCCGGGGGGGGGACGACGACGACAATGATGAGCCCTCCCCCCTACCCCATCCCCCCTCCTCCCTCCCCCCCCCGTGTCGTGTTCTGGACACGACAGGTTTCCTTGAGACGACACAGGGTGCCATGCACGTCTCCCGTCGTAACTTCTTTTATTTCCATTTTTTTTTACGTCAAGTTCCTGCGATGTCACGTAACCCAGTACAGACGTGAGTCTCTCTGCGATACGTCAGTGACGTAAGACCCACGAATTGCAAAATCCGTTTGACGTAACTTTCAAAATCATTTTGACGTAACTTTCAAAATCCTTTTGACGTAACTTTCAAATGTTTTCTTGACGTAACTTTCAAAATATTTTTGACGTAACTTTCAAAATTCGTTTGACGTAACTTTCAAAATCCGTTTGACGTAACTTTCAAAATCCTTTTGACGTAGCTTTCAAAACCCTGACGTAACTCTTAAAATCCTTTTGACGTAACTTTCAAAATCATTTTGACGTAACTTTCAAAATCATTTTGACGTAACTTTCAAAATCATTTTGACGTAACTTTCAAAATCCTCCTGACGTAAGTTTCAAAATCCTTCTGACGTAACTTTCAAAATCATTTTGACGTAACTTTCAAAATCTTTTTGACGTAACTTTCAAAATCCTTTTGACGTAACTTTCAAAATCATTTTGACGTAACTTTCAAAATCATTTTGAAGTAACTTTCAAAATCATTTTGAAGTAACTTTCAAAATCTTTTTGACGTAACTTTCAAAATCCTTTTGACGTAGCTTTCAAAACCCTGACGTAACTCTTAAAATCCTTTTGACGTAACTTTCAAAATCATTTTGACGTAGCTTTCAAAATCATTTTGACGTAACTTTCAAAATCATTTTGACGTAACTTGCAAAATCCTCCTTACGTAACTTTCAAAATCCTTCTGACGTAACTTTCAAAATCATTTTGACGTAACTTTCAAAATCATTTTGACGTAACTTTCAAAATCTTTTTGACGTAACTTTCAAAATCTTTTTGACGTAACTTTCAAAATCCGTTTGACGTAACTTTCAAAATCTTTTTGACGTAACTTTCAAAATCCTTTCGACGTAACTTTCAAAATCCTTCTGACGTAACTTTCAAAATCTTGACGTAACTTTCAAAATCTTTTTGACGTAGCTTTCAAAATCCTGACGTAACTTTCAAAATCATTTTGACATAACTTTCAAAATTTTTCTTGACGTTACTTTCAAAATCTTTTTGGCGTAGCTTTCAAAATC
>NC_092228.1:44576152-44628652 GCF_036320965.1 Panulirus ornatus
CCCAGCTTAATCTCAGACTGGATCCCAGCTTAGTTTCAGACTGGATCCCAGCTTAATCTCAGACTGGATCCCAGCTTAGTTTCAGACTGGATCCCAGCTTAATCTCAGACTGCATTCCAGCTTAATCTCAGGCTGCATTCCAGCTTAATCTCAGACTGGATCCCAGCTTAATCTCAGACTGGATTCCAGCTTAATCTCAGACTGGATTCCAGCTTAATCTCAGGCTAGATTCCAGCTTAATCTCAGACTGAATTCCAGCTTAATCTCAGACTGAATTCCAGCTTAATCTCAGACTGGATCCCAGCTTAATCTCAGACTGGATCCCAGCTTAGTTTCAGACTGGATCCCAGCTTAATCTCAGACTGGATCCCAGCTTAATCTCAGACTGGATCCCAGCTTAGTTTCAGACTGGATCCCAGCTTAATCTCAGACTGCATTCCAGCTTAATCTCAGGCTGGATTCCAGCTTAATCTCAGACTGGATCCCAGCTTAATCTCAGACTGGATCCCAGCTTAATCTCAGACTGGATCCCAGCTTAGTTTCAGACTGGATCCCAGCTTAATCTCAGACTGGATCCCAGCTTAGTTTCAGACTGGATCCCAGCTTAATCTCAGACTGCATTCCAGCTTAATCTCAGGCTGCATTCCAGCTTAATCTCAGACTGCATTCCAGCTTAGCTTCATGGTTCCAGAGGTCTGGAAGATCTGGGGGGGCGCTGTTTACGTTGCCCCCCCCCCCACCGGCCCTTTCCATTGATGGGAGCCCTTTTGCTCTCGAGGCTAAGGGCTAAGGGCTAACCATCTCCCCCTTCAAACTACCAACGTGACCCAATTGGACACGGTGGTCGAGGGTCGTCATACTTCCAGAGGGAAAGTTCCGACCTTCGAGGTCGTCCTCGAGACCTCGAAGTGGGTTCCCAAGGCCTTGAAAAGGTCGTCCTCGACCTGTTGTGATGACCTTATGACTAGGCGGGCCTTGAAGAAGCACCTGTCATGCACTGTAACCATCCATAAGGTTCATTGACACTATGCCTAACAGTGATTCTCCAACTTGTCTGCAAAGGTCCTTGGAGTTCAAGTCTTGTTAGTAAGAGCTGGGCCATAAACACACAAACACAAGGGTTAGAATACCACTATATCTTGAACATTTGTTCACTCGAACACGACTTACATTGACGGGGGAGAGGGTGTGTGTGTGTGTGTGTCCCAATAAAAAGGACACCTGTTATAGGGTTTTTCATATACTCACTCCCTTCTCTCCACCTCTAGGAGGCAGCTTGGCCCTTGAGGTGTGGGGGTTTGGTGCGTGGGTAGAGGGTGGAACCAAGGCCAAGGCCTCAAGGGTAAGAAAAGGCCTCCTCCTCCACCACCACACACCCCCAAACAGAGACCAAGAACAGGCCACCTCCACCAGACCCCCAGACCTCACACCTTGGGAGAGTGGATATGTCCATTCTCGGTTCGACGAATTGTCTTGACCGAAGACGCACTGTAAAGGTTAAATAATAACAACAAAAAAATATTGTGAAACAGACAAAATAAGGCATATAATACGGGGGGAAAATAAGGCAATGAAAAAGAAAATAAGGCAAAAAATACGGGAATAGATATGGAATTGAAAAAGAAAACAAGGCAAAAAATTCGGGAATGAATAGGGAAATGTAAAAGAAAATAAGGCAAAATATACGGGAATAAATATGGAATTGAAAAAGAAAATAAGGCAAAATATACAGGAAAAAATAAGGAAATGATAAAGAAAATAAGGTAAAAAAAAATACGGGAGTAAATAAGGAAATGAAAAAGAAAATAGGGCAAAATATACGGGAATAAATAAGGAAATGAAAAAGAAAATAAGGCAAAAAATATAGGAATAAATGAGGAAATGAAAAAGAAGATAAGGCAAAACATACGGGAGCAAATAAGGAAATGAAAAAGAAAATAAGACAAAAAATACGGGAATAGATAAGGAAATGAGAAAGAAAATAAGGCATATAATACAGGGGAAAATTGAGGAAAAGAAAAAGAAAATAAGGCAAAAAATACGGGAAAAATATGGAAATGAAAAGCAAAATAAGAGAGAAAATAAGGAAATGAAAACGAAAATAGGGAAGAAAAGTAGGCAGAATGAAAAATAACATTAAAAACTCGTGGAGTGGAAATAGAAAGTACTGCATCTTGAGCGTAATCCAATACCTTAGATTAAGGAGGGAAAAAAAGGGAAAAAATATTAGGGAAAAAAAAATAGTACCGATCCAAAATATCTTGTGTGTTTTCAAAAGCTACTAAGTGGAATGGGAACTAGGGTGGGTGGTTGGGGGTTAGAAACCCTCCTCTCGCCTGTCTTCTAAATGTAAATATAGATGGAGCCAAGTGAGGACTTCGACCCCCACCCCACGAATACCCTGGAATGTCTGAGGTAGACACAGAGACCACATAGACCTCAGAGACCATGCTTGGTGGCTTTGGTCTTCACTGATGAAGAAGAGGAAGAGACAAGCAGAAGAATAAAAAATATGGAGGAAGTAAAGCAAAGATTCTTGGCTTTGAGGAACCCAGATGATCTGGCTCTTGAGATGGAAAAGAAAAGGGAAAGACGAAAAGTGGGAAAGAAAATGTAAATTGATCCAGACATGTTCACAGAGACAGTCTAAGGTTGGGAAGAGAAAAGGGGGGAAGAAGAGGAATGGAAAAGTGGGTTGCACATGTGATACGGGGAGTTAAGAAGTGCGGGTGAGGGGGGGAGTGGAAGTGGCCACTGGGTTTAAGAAGTGGTTGCCACTGAGTTCAAGGTTGGGTTGGTTGGCAGTAGAGTGTGAGAAGTGGCTGATATATGGTGAGTGAGTGCTCTGGCGCGATTTCCACCTCACAGATAGAGTTTGGATGATGCTTGAGTCCAATTGAGGAAGAGAAGAAGATCAGTGGTAACCTGACGTGAATGAAGATGGGGAGAAGGAGGAAGGAGGGAGGGAGAAAGAAAACTGTTTCCAAAGCTGTGTTTTGAAAAGAGATGGAACCCCATGATTGTAAGAAAAGTGTAGAGGTAGACTTAGGCATTCATAAGTATATTTGTTATAAATGGTTTGTGTTTTAGTGGACCATAATAGAGACAAAGAAAATAAGAGTGACAGAAAGAACCAGGGCAAGAAGTGTGAGATATACGAAAAGGGATGATGTGGTATACAGGGGGCGACGTGCTGCTCACTGGCCGACCCCAGGTTATATGAAGAGGCCAGGATAAACTGTACCAGGGCAAGAAGTGTGAGATATACGAAAAGGGATGATGTGGTATACAGGGGGCGACGTGCTGTTCACTGGCCGACCCCAGGTTATATGAAGAGGTCAGGATAAACTGTACTAGAGCAAGAAGTGTGAGATATAAGAAAAGGGATGATGTGGTATACAGGGGGCGACGTGATGATTTATGAGGCTTGGCTGTTGAGAGCAAGCTCTGATTTCTGTCCATCATACAAGACTGGTAGAGAGAATGGGGGTGCGTGTGCCCAAATGAGGCCCATTGGCAGTCTGTTCTTGGAGCTACCTCGTGAAGGAGGAAACGGCGATCATATATAAGAGAAAAAAACATGACAATTATAAGCAAAATAGTGCCAGAATATGGAAGGGTTGGCCAAAGAGGAAAATGAAAATGAACAGATCCAAAAACAAAGGCAGATAATTAACAAATGAACAAAGGCAGATAATTAACAAATGAACAAATGCAAATAATTAACAAATGAACAAATGAAAATGATTAACAAATGAACAAATGCAAATAGTTAACAAATGAACAAAGGCAGATAATTAACAAATGAACAAATGCAAATAATTAACAAATGAACAAATGCAAATAGTTAACAAATGAACAAAGGCAGATAATTAACAAATGAACAAATGCAAATAATTAACAAATGAACAAATGAAAATGATTAACAAATGAACAAATGAAAATAGTTAACAAATGAACAAATGAAAATAGTTAACAAATGAACAAATGCAAATAGTTAACAAATGAACAAATGATTAACAAATGAACAAATGCAAATAGTTAACAAATGAACAAATGAAAATGATTAACAAATGAACAAATGCAAATAATTAACAAATGAACAAATGAAAATGATTAACAAATGAACAAATGTAAATAGTTAACAAATGAACAAATGTAAATAGTTAACAAATGAACAAATGCAGATAATTAACAAATGAACAAATGTAAATAGTTAACAAATGAACAAATGTAAATAGTTAACAAATGAACAAATGCAGATAATTAACAAATGAACAAATGAAAATAGTTAACAAATGAACAAATGAAAATGATTAACAAATGAACAAATGTAAATAGTTAACAAATGAACAAATGTAAATAGTTAACAAATGAACAAATGCAGATAATTAACAAATGAACAAATGAACAAATGATTAACAAATGAACAAATGCAAATAGTTAACAAATGAACAAATGATTAACAAATGAACAAATGCAAGAGTTGGTTTTTGTTGAAGTGAATTTGAGTCGTCTTGAAACCATCTTGGTTTTCTCTTTTTACTTCTCAGAAACCCACGACGCAGACCATCTGACCTGGCGCATGAGACCACATGATTGTCATACATCTGTCATGAAATCTTAAGGGGGTTTGGGGGGGGGTCTGGAATACGCCAGATGCATTCCAGTCCCACTGGAAAACGCCAGATGCATTCCAGTCCCACTGGAATAAAACAGATGCATTCCAGTCCCACTGGAATACGCCAGATGCATTCCAGTCCCACTGGAATACGACAGATGCATTCCACTCCCACTGGAATACGACAGATGCATTCCAGTCCCACTGGAAAACGCCAGATGCATTCCAGTCCCACTGGAAAACGCCAGATGCATTCCAGTCCCACTGGAATACGACAGATGCATTCCACTCCCACTGGAAAACGCCAGATGCATTCCAGTCCCACTGGAAAACGCCAGATGCATTCCAGTCCCACTGGAAAACGCCAGATGCATTCCAGTCCCACTGGAATACGACAGATGCATTCCAGTCCCACTGGAAAACGCCAGATGCATTCCAGTCCCACTGGAAAACGCCAGATGCATTCCAGTCCCACTGGAAAACGCCAGATGCATTCCAGTCCCACTGGAAAACGCCAGATTGCATTCCAGTCCCCATGGAAAAACGCCAGATGCATTTTCCCGTCCCACTGGAAACGCCAGATGCATTCCACGTCCCACTGGAAAACGCCAGATGCATTCTCACGTCCCACTGGAAAACGCCAGATGCATTCCAGTCCCACTGAAAACGCCAGATGCATTCCAGTCCTCCACTGGAAAACGCCAGATGCATACCAGTCCCACTGGAAAAACGCCCAGTTGCATTCCCGTCCCACTGGAAACGACAGATGCATTCCAGTCCCACTGGAATACGACAGATGCATTCCTGTCCCACTGGAAAACGCCAGATGCATTCCAGTCCCACTGGAAAACGCCAGATGCATTCAGTCCCACTGGAAAACGACAGATGCATTCAGTCCCATGGAAAACGCCAGATGCATTCCCAGTCCCACTGGAAAACGCCAGATGCATTCCAGTCCCATGGAAAACGCCAGATGCATTCCAGTCCCACTGGAAAACGCCAGATGCATTCCAGTCCCACTGGAATACGACAGATGCATTCCAGTTCCCAACTGGAAACGCCAGATGCATTCCAGTCCCACTGGAAAACGACAGATGCATTCCAGTCCCACTGGAATACGACAGATGCATTCCAGTCCCACTGGAAAACGCCAGATGCATTCCAGTCCCACTGGAAAACGACAGATGCATTCCAGTCCCACTGGAATACGACAGATGCATTCCAGTCCCACTGGAAAACGCCAGATGCATTCCAGTCCCACTGGAAAACGCCAGATGCATTCCAGTCCCACTGGAAAACGCCAGATGCATTCCAGTCCCACTGGAAAACGCCAGATGCATTCCAGTCCCACTGGAAATTAGCCTATGGAGGTCTGGAATACACCAGATGCATTCCAGTCCCACTGGATATTTACTTATGGGGTCTGGAATACCACAGATGCATTCCAGTCCCACTGGTAATTAGCCTACGGGGGTCTGGAATACCACAGATGCATTCCAGTCCCACTGGAAATTAGCCTACGGGGGTCTGGAATACGCCAGATGCATTCCAGTCCCACTGGAAATAAGCCAATGGGGTATTGGGGATTTCCAGATGCATTCCAGTACCACTGGAATTTAGTTATACCTATGGATGTGTTAGTACCTGGTGCTATACCAGACCTCTGTGTTAGTACCTGGTGTTATACCAGACCTATGTGTTAGTACCTGGTGTTATACCAGATCTGTGTTAGTACCTGGTGTTATACCAGACCTTATGTGTTAGTACCTGGTGTTATGCCAGACCTATGTGTTATGGTGTTATACCAGACCTTAGGTGTTAGTACCTGGTGTTATACCAGACCTATGTGTTAATACCTGGTGTTATACTAGACCTTAGGTGTTAGTACCTGGTGTTATACCAGGTCTTATGTGTTAGTACCTGGTGTTATACCAGACCTATGTGTTAGCACCTGGTGTTATACCAGATCTATGTGTTAGTGCCTGGTGTTATGCCAGACCTATGTGTTATGGTGTTATACCAGACCTTAGGTGTTAGTACCTGGTGTTATACCAGACCTATGTGTTAATACCTGGTGTTATACTAGACCTTAGGTGTTAGTACCTGGTGTTATACCAGACCTTAGGTGTTAGTACCTGGTGTTATACCAGACCTATGTGTTAGTACCTGGTGTTATATCAGACCTATGTGTTAGTACCTGGTGTTATACCAGACCTATGTGTTCGTACCTGGTGTTATACCAGGTCTTATGTGTTAGTACCTGGTGTTATACCAGACCTATGTGTTAGTACCTGGTGTTATACCAGACCTATGTGTTAGTACCTGGTGTTATACCAGACCTATGTGTTAGTACCTGGTGTTATACCAGACCTATGTGTTATGGTGTTATACCAGACCTTAGGTGTTAGTACCTGGTGTTATACCAGACCTATGTGTTAGTACCTGGTGTTATACCAGACCTATGTGTTAGTACCTGGTGTTATACCAGACCTTATGTATTAGTACCTGGTGTTATACCAGACCTAGGTGTTAGTACCTGGTGTTATACCACACCTATGTGTTAGTACCTGGTGTTATACCAGATCTATGTGTTAGTACCTGGTGTTATACCAGACCTATGTGTTAGTACCTGGTGTTATACCAGACCTATGTGTTAGTACCTGGTGTTATACCAGACCTATGTGTTAGTACCTGGTGTTATACCAGACCTATGTGTTAGTACCTGGTGTTATACCAGATCTCTGTGTTAGTACCTGGTGTTATACCAGACCTATGTGTTAGTACCTGGTGTTAAACGTTACCAAGAGCAGTGCAAGTACCTGGTGTTAAACCTGGCCAAGTCATACGTAAATACCTGGTACCAGACCTCGCTAAGGTTCATGTAAATGGTTTAGTTCACAAAAAAACCTGGCCAGGTCTACTTACAGATGGTTTGTGGAAATCCAACTAGTATTCAGTACCTGGTCAAACTGTGACTACTTGGCGTACTCACAAGGTAGAACTAGTACATACACCTGGCATGACATTATCTGGCATTATACCTGAGAGAGGACCAGTACTAGGGTGTGTGTGTGTGTGTGTGTGTAGGTTCCAGTACAAGGTGGTAGGTGGTGTAAGTAGGTGGGATCATATTACCTGATGGCCCAGTACTGGGTGGGTGTGGGGTGTGTGTGTAGGTTCCAGTACTAGGGTGGTAGGTGGTGTAAGTAGGTGGGATCATATTACCTGATGGCCCAGTACTAGGTGGGTGTGGGGTGTGTGTGTGTGTAGGTTCCAGTACGAAGGTGGTAGGTGGTGTAAGTAGGTGGGATCATAATACTTGATGGCCCAGTACTAGGTAGGTTGGTGGTAGGTGAATGTGGTGTAGGTGGGTGTAGGTGAGTGTGGTACAGGTAGGTGGATTTAGGTGTGTGGGATGATAATACCTGGTGGCCTAGTACTAGGTAGGTGGGTGTAGGTGAGTGTGGTGTAGGTGAGCGTAGTGTAGGTGGGTGTAGGTGAGTGTGGTGTAGGTAGGTGGATGGATGTAGGTGAGTGTGGTGTAGGTGGGTGTGGTGTAGGTGTAGGTGGTATGAGAATCGTACCTGATGGAGGTGAGTGTGTGTGGTGTAGGTGTAGGTGTGGTAGGTGTAGGTGGTATGAGAATCGTACCTGATGGAGGTGAGTGTGTGTGGTGTAGGTGGGTGTAGGTGTAGGTGGTATGAGAAGCGTACCTGATGGAGGTGAGTGTGTGTGGTGTAGGTGTAGGTGTGTAGGTGTAGGTGGTATGAGAAGCGTACCTGATGGAGGTGAGTGTGTGTGGTGTAGGTGTAGGTGTGTAGGTGTAGGTGGTATGAGAATCGTACCTGATGGAGGTGAGTGTGTGTGGTGTAGGTGTGTGGTGGGTGTAGGTGGGTGTGGTGTAGGTGTAGGTGGTATGAGAATCGTACCTGATGGAGGTGAGTGTGTGTGGTGTAGGTGTAGGTGTGTGTGGTGTAGGTAGGTGTGTGGTGTAGGTGTGTGGTAGGTGTAGGTGTAGGTGGTATGAGAATCGTACCTGATGGAGGTGAGCGTGTGTGGTGTAGGTGTGTGGTGTAGGTGTAGGTGTAGGTGGTATGAGAAGCGTACCTGATGGAGGTGAGCGTGTGTGGTGTAGGTGTGTGGTGTAGGTAGGTGGTATAGGTGTAGGTGTAGGTGGTATGAGAAGCGTACCTGATGGAGGTGAGCGTGTGTGGTAGTAGGTGTGTGGTGTAGGTGTAGGTGTAGGTGGTATGAGGAAGCGTACCTGATGGAGGTGAGTGTGTGTGGTGTAGGTGTAGGTGTGTAGGTGTAGGTTGGTATGAGATCGTACCACCTGATGGAGGTGAGTGTGTGTGGTGTGTAGGTGTAGGTGTGTTAGGTGTAGGTGGTATGAGAATCGTACCTGATGGAGGTGAGTGTGTGTGGTGTAGGTGTAGGTGTAGGTGTGTAGGTGGTATGAGAATCGTACCTGATGGAGGTGAGTGTGTGTGGTGTAGGTGTAGGTGTGTAGGTGTAGGTGGTATGAGAATCGTACCTGATGGAGGTGAGCGTGTGTGGTGTAGGTGTGTGGTGTAGGTGTAGGTGTAGGTGGTATGAGAAGCGTACCTGATGGAGGTGAGTGTGTGTGGTGTAGGTGTAGGTGTGTAGGTGTAGGTGGTATGAGAATCGTACCTGATGGAGATGAGTGTGTGTGGTGTAGGTGTGTGGGTGTAGGTGTGTAGGTGGGATGAGAATCGTACCTGATGGAGGTGAGTGTGTGTGCGTGTAGGTGTAGGTGTGTAGGTGTAGGTGGTATGAGAATCGTACCTGATGGAGGTGAGTGTGTGTGGTGTAGGTAGGTGTGTGGTGTAGGTGTGTGGATGTAGGTGTGGTGGGTGTAGGTGTGTGGGTGTAGGTGTGTGGTGGGTGTAGGTGGTATGAGAAGCGTACCTGATGAAGGTGAGTGTGTGTGGTGTAGGTGTGTGGGTGTAGGTGTGTGGGTGTAGGTGTGTGGTGTAGGTGTGTGTGGTGTAGGTAGGTGTGTGGTGTAGGTGTGTGGTGGGTGTAGGTAGGTGGTATGAGAAGCGTACCTGATGAAGGTGAGTGTGTGTGGTGTAGGTGTGTGGGTGTAGGTGTGTGGGTGTAGGTGTGTGTGGGAGTGTGTGTGGTGGGTGGTAGGTATGGTGTGTGTGGGTGTAGGTGTGGTGGTGTGGTGTAGGGTAGGTGGTATGAGAAGCGTACCTGATGGAGGTGAGTGGTGTGTGTAGGTGTGGTGTAGGTGTGTGGTGTAGGTGTGTGGGTGTAGGTGGGATGAGGCGTGATGGAGGTGAGTGTGTGTGGTGTAGTGTGTGTGGTGTAGGTGTAGGTGTAGGTGTATGAGAATGTACGGTGGAGGTGTGTGTGTGTGGTGTAGGTGTGTGGTGTAGGTGTGTGGTGTAGTGTGTAGGTGGTGGATGAGAAGCGTACCTGATGAGGTGAGTGTGTGTGTAGGTGTGGGGTGTAGTGTGTGGGGTGTAGGTGAGGTGTAGGTGTGTGTGTGTGGTAGGTGTGTGGTGTGGTGTGTGGTGGGTGTAGGTAGGTGGTATGAGAAGCGTACCTGATGGAGGGTGGTGTGGTGTGGTGTGTGTAGGTGTGTAGGTGTGTGGTGTAGGTGGATGAGAGCGTACCTGATGGAGTGAGTGTGTGTGTGTGTAGTGTGTGTGGTGTAGGTGTGTGGTGGTGTAGGTGTAGGTGGTATGAGAAGCGTACCTGATGGAGGTGAGGTGTGTGGTGTAGGTGTGGTGTAGGTGTGTAGGTGGTATGAGAATCGTACCTGATGGAGGTGAGTGTGTGTGGTGGTAGGTGAGGTGTAGTGGTGGTATGAGAATCGTACCTGATGGAGGTGAGTGTGTGGTGTAGGGTGTGTGTAGGTGTAGGTGGTATGAGAACGTACCTGATGGAGGTGAGTGTGTGTGTGTAGGTGTAGGTGTGTGGTGTAGGTGGTATGAGAATCGTACCTGATGGAGGTGATGTGTGTGTGGGTGGTGTAGTGTGTTGTGTAGGTGTAGGTGGTATGAGAAGCGTACCTGATGGAGGTGAGTGTGTGTGGTGTAGGTGTGTGGTGTAGGTGGTATGAGAAGCGTACCTGATGGAGGTGAGTGTGTGTGGTGTAGGTGTAGGTGTAGGTGGTATGAGAAGCGTACCTGATGGAGGTGAGTGTGTGTGGTGTAGGTGTGTAGGTGTAGGTGGTATGAGAATCGTACCTGATGGAGGTGAGTGTGTGTGGTGTAGGTGTAGGTGTAGGTGGTATGAGAAGCGTACCTGATGGAGGTGAGTGTGTGTGGTGTAGGTGTGTAGGGTGTAGGTGGTATGAGAAGCGTACCTGATGGAGGTGAGTGTGTGTGGTGTAGGTGTGTGGTGTAGGTGTGTGGTGTAGGTGTGTGGTGTAGGTGGGTGGTATGAGAAGCGTACCTGATGGAGGTGAGTGTGTGTGGTGTAGGTGTGTAGGTGTAGGTGTAGGTGGTATGAGAATCGTACCTGATGGAGGTGAGTGTGTGTGGTGTAGGTGTAGGTGTAGGTGGTATGAGAAGCGTACCTGATGGAGGTGAGTGTGTGTGGTGTAGGTGTAGGTGTAGGTGTAGGTGGTATGAGAAGCGTACCTGATGGAGGTGAGTGTGTGTCGTCGGCTGGACACATCAGACACACTGCTGTATTCTGTGCCGTAACGGTGGAAGCGCCCACTGCCTTCTAGTGGTTGCTGGGCACAAGCCAGACACGGCAACAACCTCTTCACACACCAATTGATCACTGGGATTCTTCTGTGGGGGACGAGAAGGGTCGTCAGTGGCCCACTGGCTCCCACAGTGGCTGCAGGTGGGGGAGGGACAGTGGGTGGAGGGTGGGTGAACTGGGATGGGGCACGTGTGGGGGGTTCAAGGGGTTTTTGGGTGGTGGGGGAGGGTTTTAAATGGGTTTTTCGGTGGGTGGGACTGGTGGGTTGGTGCGTGGGTGGGTCTGGTGGGTTGCTGGGTGGGTGGATCTGATGTGTTTTTGGGTGGGTGGGTCTGGTGGGTCTGATGAGTGGGTGGGTCTGGTGAGTTGCTGGATGGGTGGGTGGGACAAGCCTTGTGGGTGGGGCAGGTCAGGTGGGTGCCAGGATGGGTGGGTTGAGGGTGGGTGTGGTGGGTTAGGGTGGGGGGCTGGGGGTGTGTGTGTGGGGTGGGCTGGTCATCCATCATCAGGGTGGAGACTGAGAGAGAGAGAGAGAGAGAGAGAGAGAGAGAGAGAGAGAGAGAGAGAGAGAGAGAGAGAGAGAGAGAGAGAGAGAGAGTAAAGATATCTCACATGAACAAAACGATGGACTTGGAAAGTTAAATGAATATAGAGGAAGCCAAAAGATAGCTAACTGTACAGTTAGCAGAGGAGCAGGGATAAATTTAGAATAGATATAGGGAGTATATATACATATATATATATATATATATATATATATATATATATATATATATATATATATATATATATATATATATATATTCTTACGAGTCCATGGTGAAATGAAACACGATAAGTTCCCAAGTGCACTTTCGTGCAATATTCACATCACAGGAATAGAAGATAGACGATATAGCAGATCAATAGATAAGGACAGGTAGATGAACAGACTGTGATAGATGAATGGCAAAGAAGGTCCTTCAGTCGTGAACTAGGTCGTTTGGTCGTACCTACGAACCCAAAGTTGAAGTTAATTGCCAATTAGCCCTACACTGGTGTTTGAGGGTCTGTTTCTATGGGGATACGTCCTTCGATCATTTCAGAACCCCTTCGGGGCCTTCTTTCTCTTCCTTCATTCCCACGTCCTTGTTCGAAACCCCACCAATCTCTGCCCCTCCTACCCAAACAATAGAACTATCACTCGGTCTAGATCTATCTAAATTTCTATATCTATATCTCTGTTTTGAGACAGAAGGCTGAGTGTGGGGTGGGTTGGTAAACACCGAGGTTTTTGAAGCAAGAGTGACCTCAAGTCTCTCCTTCTGCTCGTCGGGGACATGGGTTCGATCCTCCTTCGAACAGGCGACTCTGACATACACCTCCCCCCCCCCTCCTCCTCAATGTAAGATGATGACGTAACAACCCCCCCCATCAAACACCCCCCCATCCCTTCAAATCCCACGTAACACTACCCATCCAAAGTCACCCTTCGGGGTGTCATCTACATCTGTTTAAGCTTCAGGTGTTTTTAATCTTTGGCAGGTAATTAACTATCTAATTAGATTCGTCAATCAGCGTGGATTAATGGCCTGAGTTGGACACATAATGGGTCGATTGGCAGATCAAAGAGTTGGAAATGATTCGTTGATCACAAGGTTCATTTCAGGTGTCTCAAAAGAGTATTCATGTTGTCTTAGGGCATTTGCAAAGGCGTCATCATCTCGCTTAGCATCGCCAAATGTTGAAGTGAAGTGACCTGACCTTTGACCTCAAGATCCTTTGACCTCTGACCTCAAAATACTAACCAGTAGCCAGTGCAAAATAGTATTGTGTTGTTATGTACAGGTAAACCTCTGTGAACCGGAGCTCAAACCTCTATAAACCGGAATTCAAACCTCTATTAACCGGAACTCAAACCTCTATAAACCGGGATTCAAACCTCTATTAACCGGAACTCAAACCTCTATAAACCGGGATTCAAACCTCTATTAACCGGAACTCAAACCTCTATTAACCGGAACTGAAACCTCTATTAACAGGAACTCAAACCTCTATTAACAGGAACTCAAACTTCTATTAACCGGAACTCAAACTTCGATTAACCGGAACTCAAACCTCTATTAACCGGAACTCAAACTTCGATTAAACGGCTCAAACCTCTATTAACCGGAACTCAAACTTCTATTAACCGGAACTCAAACTTCGATTAAACGGAACTCAAACCTCTATTAACCGGAACTCTCCCAAAACCGGAATGGACCTAGGACTCTATCTTTCCGGAACTTAAAAGTATTTTGGTCTGGAGAAGCAATAATTTTGCAAAATCCGAATAATAGATCCATCCATTCCAAACTATTTCTTTGTATTTCTGAAGCCAATGGTAATTCAACTCACATCCCTAAACATATATATATATATATATATATATATATATATATATATATATATATATATAGTGCATATGAACGCGCACTTCCATTGAACATATAAACCTCCAACAGCCAGGATCGAACCCGGGACTCCTGCGTGGGCAGGCGGGAGCGCTACCGCTAGGCTATGATCGCCCCTAATACTATGTAATCGAATATATATATATATATATATATATATATATATATATATATATATATATATATATAAATATATATATATATATATATATATATATATATATATATATATATATATATATATATATATATATATAAAAATATATATAAAACCAGGCGTTGTCTTGGCGTCAAAAAAGTTACAGGTCAAGAAATGGTCAGACAACAGATAAGGTCACGTGTATCCCAAGGCCTTCCTTTGGCACATGTAGTTATCTCGTAACTTCCTAACTGGCAGTTTGAGACGACTATACGACACAGAGAAGTGCTCGGTGACGAGAGAAGACACACGAATAAAACAGGTCATAAGTATGTCAGGTAATGTGAGGTCATCTTCAGCGAGACAAGACTCATATATATATATATATATATATATATATATATATATATATATATATATATATATATATATATATATCGCTACCTCGCTAATGCGGGAGATGGCGAATAGTTTGAAAGAAAGAAAGAATATATATATATATATATATATATATATATATATATATATATATATATATATATATATATATATATATATATGACAAAAGTACCTGTAAAAAAGAGAAGATGAATTACCAAATAAGCATGCATGGTGCAAGCCTTTTATTCGTTATATAATTTAAATGGCTTTGGGATGTTTAGAAGTAGGGAATTTATATACATATACTACACATGCACATGCAGTATACCCACCATGCATATATATATATATGTATACAAGTATATATATACAAAAAAATAAAGGTTTTATCTACACTATATTCAGAACATGCATGATTTTTGACAATTTTTAACAACTTTTAACGAAGAATCAAAAAAAAATTTCAAATTTACGTTCTATAAACCAATACATCTATCTATAACCTGCAGTTTTTATAATAAATCCCTTACATAAAAAAAATGATAAATTCATAGGAAATAAATAGACTGAAAATTAAAGAATAATAAGTTCACTTATAACTCAATATACCCATTTCAAAAAAAAATTTCTCGAGGGCAAATTTCATTTACGTAACTACAATGGAACAGAAGTTGATTAAAAAAAACCCACACATATAACTGGTATATGATTAAAATCTTATAAGAAATAAAATGTAATGAATTATATCTATAATTCCTTTTTTATGGACTTACTGAAGAGTTGGTGGTGGTGGTTTTGGATTTGGGGATACTCCACTTTTGCCTTGTTTTTTAAGAAAGAAGATTAGCATACATTGAGAAGGGTGGGGGGTGGTGGCGGGGTGGTTGGATGAATGCAAATGGCTGAATGGTCATGGACAAATGTGAAGACGAGAGATGGTTAAAAAAAAAAAAAAAGAGAGAGATGGTAAGTGTTCGAAGTTTTCTTTGTGATCTTTAGAAAAAAAATGTAGAGATAGAAAACGGGATCGTTGTGGTCTTAAGTTGGTGAGGGAAAACGGGTGCAACTTTAGATGGTAAACATAATTTCAACTACTGAAAACTAATGGATGGTCAAGGGTAAATAGGATATCAGTCATGGAACATAGTGAAAAAAAAAATAATATGTTAAATGATTATTGATATAACAGATAAGAGGAAGGAAGTGTGAAATTTACCTACAATACCCAAAATTATCAAATTTCTTAATCTGAGCCTGAAAACTTGACCCAGTTTCCCTACAAACGCTTCTCTCTCTCTCTCTCTCTCTCTCTCTCTCTCTCTCTCTCTCTCTCTCTCTCTCTCTCTCTCTTCTACAGATATTAAGGTATTGCATGAAAGATGAACCATTTCAATGCCCTTTTTCTGTCTCTTTCCGTCTTCTGTACAGTGGAGTACAAAGGAAGTATTCCAGCTCCCATTTAAAACACTAAGAGTGTCCTTCCTTCTCTTTGTTAGCACTTCTCCTTTACTCCAATCAGACGAGCTGCTGTATCCTTAAAAAATAACTATAGCTATATACATGTAGCTATCTCTTATCCGAAATGATCCAAAATCCGTATATACCTTTATAAACTAAGTAGCATTTGCTATAGAATACAGAGTATCCAAAGAGTGGGGGAAAAAATATACTTCAAATATGTTCAACACATCAATTCCAAATCCCCCCTCCCTGAGACTCGTTTTCTACGGCAGCAGGCAACCGCATTAACCATGACTCGAGCTATGAATACTACAATTACTACAATTACTACAATTCTCTGGACGTATGATCAGTCCCTGGCTCAAGTTTTCAAGACATGACTGGGTGTAAAAGCAAAGAGGAACAGAAAACGAGAAGCTGGTGCGGGACATACATATATAGAAGACCTGAGAGAGAGAGAGAAAGAAGCAATATGACAACTGATAGAAGAAAGGGGCTCTAAACTGCCTTCAAAATTCTGTTTTCAAACCGTGTTGGTGGAAGGGGGGGGTGAAGCAGGTCCCTCACATGTATATGAGATGTCATTTTATGAGCTAAGTATTACATATGAGTTATGAGAAGTTGCAGAGGTCTTAAAGGAATATAGGATAAGGAATATTACCTTCATTTCAGATGTCACCACATAAAAGATCCAATGACTACAATTCTAAACTTTTATATAATGCTTCTAAAAGATCAACCTCCCCCCCCCAAAAAAAATTACATTTTTCCCATTAAAAAAATTTGTATTTTTCCCATGGATTTATAATTACATCAACACGTCCCAGATACAATAATCACCTTTCCTTTGCCCTTAAGAAAAAAAAGTAATTATAGAATTAGAAAATTACTTTTTGTAGGGGCAAAATTACTTTTTTGTTAGGGCAATATGGCTATTGAGGACATCTGATATAAAGGCAGACCCCAACCCTTTCCCCCAACCAACACTAGAGTGAAAATATACACATCACTCCTGTGGTAGCGGTGGGTGAAAAGGAGGGTTCGACAGGGGATGAAAAAGAGGGCAAGTTTATATCAAACATCTGTTTATATAGAGGGAAGAGCAAGCGGTTATAAATAGGGTTTTAAAAAGGAATCACAGGCCAATATGAGAATTGTTGACCATGCAGAAAGCACACACACACACACACACACACACACACACACACACACACACACATATATATATATATATGTATATATATATATATATATATATATATATATATATATATATATATATATATATATATATATATATATATATATTGGAAAGGATCACAATTTTGCGCGTGATCAAGATATTCCTATGAGTCCACGGGGAAAATGAAACACGAAAAGTTCCCAAGTGCACTTTCGTGTAATAATCACATCATCAGGGGAGACACAAGAGAGAAATATAAGAGTCAGTTGATATACATCGAAGAGACGAAGCTAGGACGCCATTTGGTAAACATTTTCCCCGTGGACTCATAGGAATATATATATATATATATATATATATATATATATATATATATATATATATATATATATATATATATATATATATATATATATATATATTCACTAATTTCAGGTAAAAGTATTAGTAACTTAATAGAGGAAATCACTTCTGAATCTTATATCAATTAACTTAAGCTATACCCTTAAGATAAAGTAATTAAATAATAATATCTTTACACGAACCCTCATTAATCAATTCACTAATGACTATAGACGTGAGAATGAACAAAAAAAAATGTTCTTCAAAGAACACTTTTGTTCTGGGTTCATAGACCTATAGATATCCTATTCATTCCTTTACTCATCATATAATATAGAACCCATGAGCTTACATTGGAGTTGATAAATTAATATGAACACTTCAAGGTGTTCAAGATGGTTCAACCAGTCTACATCTAGACACTAACGACCTTTAACGACCCTGGTCGTTCATCTGTTACTCTCATCCCCACATAAGCAACCAACCATGGACCATTTACCGAAACAGCTTTTATCAGCGCCAGAATAATTTGCATACCATGGTCTGATATGAGAACTCATGGTCCTACTCCCTCCTATTTCAACTACTTAACCCACTATCTCGACTTGGGTTTTTTTTTTTTAAGTGAGTTCTGATCTCCCTGCTCTTGTTTACCGTCTCTTCACTGTCTCCCACACAGCTGGGGGACTGTCTCAATGTCTCTTACACAGCTGGGGGGGCTGTCTCTGTCTCACACAGCTGGGGGACTGTCTCACTGTCTCTCACACAGTGGGGGACTGCCTCACTGTCTCTCACACAGCTGGGGGACTACCTCACTGTCTCTCACACAACTGGGGGACTGTCTCACTGTCTCTCACACAGGTGGGGGACTGCTCCACTGTCTCTCACACAGTGGGGGACTGCCCCTCTGTCTCTCACACAGCTGGGGGACTGCCTCACTGTCTCTCACACAGCTGGGGGGACTGCCTCACTGTCTCTCACACAGGTGGGGGACTGCTCCACTGTCTCTCACACAGCTGGGGGACTGTCTCACTGTCTCTCACAGCTGGGGGACTGCTCCAATGTCTCTCACACAGTGGGGGACTGCCCCTCTGTCTCTCACACAGCTGGGGGACTGCCTCACTGTCTCTCACACAGCTGGGGGGACTGCCTCACTGTCTCTCACAGCTGGGGGACTGCTCCAATGTCTCTCACACAGTGGGGGACTGCCCCTCTGTCTCTCACAGCTGGGGGACTGCCTCACTGTCTCTCACACAGCTGGGGGGACTGCCTCACTGTCTCTCACAGCTGGGGGACTGCTCCAATGTCTCTCACACAGTGGGGGACTGCCCCTCTGTCTCTCACAGCTGGGGGACTGCCTCACTGTCTCTCACACAGCTGGGGGACTGCCTCACTGTCTCTCACACAGCTGGGGGGACTGCCTCACTGTCTCTCACACAGCTGGGGGACTACCTCACTGTCTCGCTCACAGCTGGGGGCTGCCCAACTGTCTCTCACAGCTGAGGGGACTGCCCCTCTGTCTCTCTCACAGCTGGGGACTGTCTCTGTCTCTCACACAGCTGGGTACTGTCTCTGTCTCTCACACAGCTGGGGGGACTGCCTCACTGTCTCTCACACAGCTGGGGGGACTGCCTCACTGTCTCTCACACAGCTGGGGGGACTGCCTCACTGTCTCTCACACAGCTGGGGGGACTGCCTCACTGTCTCTCACACAGCTGGGGGACTGCCTCACTGTCTCTCACACAGCTGGGGGGGACTGCCTCACTGTCTCTCACACAGCTGGGGGGACTGCCTCACTGTCTCTCACACAGCTGGGGGGACTACCTCACTGTCTCTCACACAGCTGGGGGGACTGTCTCACTGTCTCTCACACAGCTGGGGGACTGCCTCACTGTCTCTCACACAGCTGGGGGGACTGCCTCACTGTCTCTCACACAGCTGGGGGGACTGCCTCACTGTCTCTCACACAGGTGGGGGGACTGCTCACGAAGTTCCCACAGTGACTTTCTGTAATAATCACACATGGGGAGACGCCACAAGGGGTATAGTCAGTCTGTTACTCGAAAACAAGCTAGGGACGCCATAACATTTTCCCGTGGACTTAGATCATGTTTAATACTCTATGTCTCTATAATGATCTACTGTTTATAATGATGCTATAGTATTAATATATATATGTATATCTTCACTAATTGGACTGTATTGTCTTAAAGAGGGGACTGCCTCTGTCTTATCACATTAACTTACTGTCTTAACAGTAGGGGAATTAAATTATCTTACACGGGGGACCCTCATGTTATTCACACAGCTAGGGACTGCTCATGACTCAACAAAATGTCTTCACAGACCACTGTTCTTTCAAGACCTATAGATGATCCTTCATGTCCTCTACCACATTAGAATGCCCCTCTGACTTAACATTGGGGGAAATGCTAAGTATACACAGCTTAGGTGTGATGCTCACCTGTCTCATCACACACTGAACTGACCTACACTGTCGTTCACTACAGCTACTCTCATCCTCACACAGCTAACCAGCCTGACATTTCTCAACAGCTTGTGGGGATCTGCGCTCAGTCATTCAACCATGGCTGTGGACTGCCTCATGTCCTACTCACTCCTGGACTTTCAACTACTCTCCCACTACTGCGGGATTCTTCTTTTCAAGTGGTTACTGCATCCCCACTGTCTGTTACCGGTGACTCCTCACTGTCTCTCACACAGCTGGGGGACTGCCTCACTGTCTCTACACAGCTGGGGGGCTGTCTCATGTCTCTCACACAGCTGGGGGACTGCCTCACTGTCTCTCACACAGTGGGGGCTGGCCCAACTGTCTCTCACAGCTGGGGGACTGTCCTCACTGTCTCTCACACAGTGGGGGACTGCTCACTGTCTCCTCACAGCTGGGGGCTGCCCACTGTCTCTCACACAGTGGGGGACTGCCTCACTGTCTCTCACACAGCTGGGGGGACTGCCTCACTGTCTCTCACACAGCTGGGGGCTGCCCAACTGTCTCTCACAGCTGGGGGACTGCCTCACTGTCTCTCACACAGCTGGGGGGACTGCCTCACTGTCTCTCACACAGCTGGGGGACTGCCTCACTGTCTCTCACACAGGTGGGGGACTGCCTCACTGTCTCTCACACAGCTGGGGGGACTGCCTCACTGTCTCTCACACAGCTGGGGGGACTGTCTCACTGTCTCTCACACAGCTGGGGGACTGCCTCACTGTCTCTCACACAGCTGGGGGCTGCCCAACTGTCTCTCACAGCTGGGGGACTGCCTCACTGTCTCTCACACAGCTGGGGGGACTGCCTCACTGTCTCTCACACAGCTGGGGGACTGCCTCACTGTCTCTCACACAGCTGGGGGGACTGTCTCACTGTCTCTCACACAGCTGGGGGACTGCCTCACTGTCTCTCACACAGGTGGGGGGACTGTCTCACTGTCTCTCACACAGCTGGGGGACTGCCTCACTGTCTCTCACACAGCTGGGGGGACTGTCTCACTGTCTCTCACACAGCTGGGGGACTGCCTCACTGTCTCTCACACAGGTGGGGGGACTGCCTCACTGTCTCTCACACAGCTGGGGGACTGCCTCACTGTCTCTCACACAGCTGGGGGGACTGTCTCACTGTCTCTCACACAGCTGGGGGACTGCCCCACTGTCTCTCACACAGCTGGGGGACTGCCTCACTGTCTCTCACACAGCTGGGGGGACTGCCTCACTGTCTCTCACACAGCTGGGGGGACTGCCCCATTCTTTCTTGAGCAATCCTAGCTGACAGCTAAGAAAGTCCCCCTAGCATTTCTAGCAGGCAGCTAAGAACGCCCCTTACCTAGAACCCCTTCAAAAAAGGTCTATTTTGAGTCGAGGCTCCATGGGAACTCCACCCCACCTAGCCCTCCCTCAGGGGACAGAGCTAGGGTATAACATAGTCTTGCCTCAAACACCTTCTAAACACCACTTCAAAACTTCACTCAAAATCTAAGACTCATTCAAATCTCCTAATCTCACTATCACTGATCCAATTAACTTTAAAAAGCTATATATATCAGAGAAGTTCACTTCCTTGACCCTTATATATATATATACATTTTATATATATATATATATATATGTATATATCATATACATTTGTGTGATATACAAATTTCCTATCTATCCCATACATTCGCTTGAGTAGATCTATATATAAATCCTCTTTCGTGTCACGTCTCTTTTGTGTGTATTGCATGACGAACGTTCGTACACGTCTATGAGGTTTTCCCCTCCCTCCTTCTCCCCTCTCCCCTAGAGGAGACAGTACGTGTCGTAGCCACGGACGGGGTTGTGGGGGGGGGAAGACGGACGAGTACGTGTCCCCTGGGACGGACGGACGGACGGACGGACGTGGGGGGGGTCATGTGTTATACGTCGAGACGTACCTCAAGTTGCGACAGATGTGTCGTAGCCACGGACGGGGTTGTCTGAGGGGAGGGGGATGGAAGACGGACGGGTACGTCCCCCTGGGACGGACGGACGGACGGACCTGGGGGGGTCATGTGTTATACGTCGAGACGTACCTCAAGTTGCGACAGATGTGTCGTAGCCACGGACGGGGTTGTGTGAGGGGAGGGGATGGAAGACGGACAGTTACGTCCCCTGCCACGGACGGACGGACGGACGGACGGGGGGGTCATGTGTTATACGTCGAGACGTACCTCAAGTTGCGACAGATGTGTCGTAGCCACGGACGGGGTTGTGTGAGGGGAGGGGGATGGAAGACGGACGGGTACGTCCCCCTGTCACGGACGGACGGACGTGGGGGGATCATGCGTTATACGTCGGGACGTACCTCAAGTTGCGACAGATGTGCGTGGAGAAGAGGCAGTAGATGATGGGGTTGGCGGCCGAGTTGAGTGGGGCCAGGGACTGGATGAAGGTAGCCACTGCAACGTTCGTGGGCGTCTGTGGGATGTAGCCGTACACCTGTAGCAGGTCGAAGACGATGTAGGGCGACCAGCACAACACGAACACTGCACGACCAGCGACGCACGACGACCAGCGACCAGCGACGACCAGAATAAGAAGGGCATCTGTGTGATTAGCCATGTAATATACCCGTCTACTTTTCGCCTCCTTCACCTCTGAAATCACATACATACACACACTGCACCCCACTCACTTCCCTATGCCTCTCTCTCTCTCTCTCTCTCTCTCTCTCTATATATATATATATATATATATATATATATATATATATATATATATATATATATATATATATATATATAAAGTCAGGGGTTAGTGAGAGGACAAGAGCAAGGGAAGGAGTAGCACTACTCCTGAAACAGGAGTGGTGGGAGTATGTGATAGAGTGTAAGAAAGTAAACTCTAGATTCATATGGGTAAAACTGAAAGTGGATGGAGAGAGATGGGTGATTATTGGTGCATATGCACCTGGGCATGAGAAGAAAGATCATGAGAGGCAAGTGTTTTGGGAGCAGCTGAATGAGTGTGTTAGTGGTTTTGATGCACGAGACCGGGTTATAGTGATGGGTGATCTGAATGCAAAGGTGAGTAATGTGGCAGTTGAGGGAATAATTGGTATACATGGGGTGTTCAGTGTTGTAAATGGAAATGGTGAAGAGCTTGTAGATTTATGTGCTGAAAAAGGACTGGTGATTGGGAATACCTGGTTTAAAAAGCTAGATATACATAAGTATACGTATGTAAGTAGGAGAGATGGCCAGAGAGCGTTATTGGATTATGTGTTAATTGACAGGCGCGCGAAAAAGAGACTTTAGGATGTTAATGTGCTGAGAGGTGCAACTGGAGGGATGTCTGATCATTATCTTGTGGAGGCTAAGGTGAAGATTTGTATGGGTTTTCGAAAAGAAGAGTGAATGTTGGGGTGAAGAGGGTGGTGAGAGTAAGTGAGCTTGGGAAGGAGACTTGAGTGAGGAAGTACCAGGAGAGACTGAGTACAGAATGGAAAAAGGTGAGAACAAAGGACGTAAGGGGAGTGGGGGAGGAATGGGATGTATTTAGGGAATCAGTGATGGATTGCGCAAAAGATGCTTGTGGCATGAGAAGCGTGGAAGGTGGGCAGATTAGAAAGGGTAGTGAGTGGTGGGATGAAGAACTAAGAGTATTAGTGAAAGAGAAGAGAGAGGCATTTGGACGATTTTTGCAGGGAAAAAATGCAAATGAGAGGGAGATGTATAAAAGAGAGAGACAGGAGGTCAAGAGAAAGGTGCAAGAGGTGAAAAAGAGGGCAAATGAGAGTTGGGGTGAGAATCATTAAATTTTAGGGAGAATAAAAAGATGTTTTGGAAGGCGGTAAATAAAGTGCGTAAGACAAGGGAACAAATGGGAACTTCAGTGCAGGGGGCTAATGAGGAGGTGATAACAAGTAGTGGTGAAGTGAGAAGGAGATGGAGTGAGTATTTTGAAGGTTTGTTGAATGTGTTTGATGATAGAGTGGCAGATATAGGGTGTTTTGGTTGAGGTGGTGTGCAAAGTGAGAGGGTTAGGGAAAATGATTTGGTAAACAGAGAAGAGGTAGTAAAAGCTTTGCGGAAGATGAAAGCCGACAAGGCAGCAGATTTGGATGGTATTGCAGTGGAATTTATTAAAAAATGGGGTGACTGTATTGTTGACTGGTTGGTAAGGTTATTTAATGTATGTATGACTCATGGTGAGGTGCCTGAGGATTGGCGGAATGCGTGCATAGTGCCATTGTACAAAGGCAAAGGGGATAAAAGTGAGTGCTCAAATTACAGAGGTATAAGTTTGTTGAGTATTCCTGGTAAATTATATGGGAGGGTATTGATTGAGAGGGTGAAGGCATGTACAGAGCATCAGATTGGGGAAGAGCAGTGTGGTTTCAGAAGTGGTAGAGGATGTGTGGATCAGGTGTTTGCTTTGAAGAATGTATGTGAGAAAAGAAAATCAAATGGATTTGTATGTAGCATTTATGGATCTGGAGAAGGCATATGATAGAGTTGATAGAGATGCTTTGTGGAAGGTATTAAGGATATATGGTGTGGGGGGCAAGTTGTTAGAAGCAGTGAAAAGTTTTTATCTAGGACGTACGGCATGTGTACGTGTAGGAAGAGAGGAAAGTGATTGGTTCTCAGTGAATGTAGGTTTGCGGCAGGGGTGTGTGATGTCTCCATGGTTGTTTAATTTGTTTATGGATGGGGATGTTAGGGAGGTGAATGCAAGAGTTTTGGAGAGAGGGGCAAGTATGCAGTCTGTTGTGGATGAGAGGGCTTGGGAAGTGAGTCAGTTGTTGTTCGCTGATGATACAGCGCTGGTGGCTGATTCGTGTGAGAAACTGCAGAAGTTGGTGACTGAGTCTGGTAAAGTGTGTAAAAGAAGAAAGCTGAGAGTAAATGTGAAAAGGAGCAAGGTTATTAGGTACAGCAGGGTTGAGGGATAAGTCAATTGGGAGGTAAGTTTGAATGGAAAAAAACTGGAGGAAGTGAAGTGTTTTAGGAGTCTGGAAGTGGATTTGGCAGCGAATGGAACCATGGAAGCGGAAGTGAATCATAGGGTGGGGGAGGGGGCGAAAGTTCTGGGAGCGTTGAAAAATGTGTGGAAGTCGAGAAAATTATCTCGAAAAGCAAAAATTTGTATGTTCGAAGGAATAGTGGTTCCAACAATGTTATATGGTTGCGAGGCGTGGGTTATGGATAGAGTTGTGCGCAGGAGGATGGATGTGCTGGAAATGAGATGTTTGAGGACAATATGTGGTGTGAGGTGGTTTGATCGAGTAAGTAATGTAAGGGTAAGAGAGATGTGTGGAAATAAAAAGAGTGTAGTTGAGAGAGCAGAAGAGGGTGTTTTGAAATGGTTTGGTCACATGGAGAGAATGAGTGAGGAAAGATTGACCAAGAGGATATATGTGTCAGAGGTGGAGGGAACGAGAAGTGGGTGACCAAATTGGAGGTGGAAAGATGGAGTGAAAAAGAATTTGAGTGATCGGGGCCTGAACATGCAGGAGGGTGAAAGGCGTGCAAGGAATAGAGTGATTGGAACGATGTGGTATACCGGGATCGACGTGCTGTCAATGGATTGAACCAGGGCATGTGAAGCGTCTGGGGTAAATCATGGAAAGTTCTGTGGGGCCTGGATGTAGAAAGGGAGCTGTGGTTTCGGTGCATTTTTACATGACAGCTAGAGACTGAGTGTGAACGCAAGTGGCCTTTGTTGTCTTTTCCTTGCGCTACCTCGCGCACATGAGGGCGGGAGGGGGTTGTTATTTCACGTGTGGCGGGGTGACGATGGAAATGAATAAAGACAGACAGTATGACTTGTGTACATGTGTATATATGTATATGTCTGTGTGTGTATATATATAGGTATGTATAATTGCGTGTGTGGACGTGTATGTGGCCATTCTTTCGTCTGTTTCCTTGCGCTACCTCGCTAACGCGGGAGACAGCGACAAAGCAAAATAATAATAATAAATATATATATGTATACACTCACCTCTGTGCATACACACCTCTAAATCACATATACATATGTGCATATATATCTCTAAATCATTAGAATCATACACACACGAAATTTTGAATGACCACAGAATAAATTTAGATGCCACCTCGTATCAAAAACTTCTATGTAAGTATCTGCAATTAGACATAGATAGATAAGCAGATCTTATCTACAAACATCCAGGAAATGTTACAGAAAATCGATAGTCTATGTTACTTAAAAGATAAGAGATAATACGACTAATTAGATTTAAGTAAATGTACGAATTATGAAAGCCTTTGACCCAGGACAACTCATCCTTAAAACAGGCCATCCCTAAAATGTCTCTGAGAGGGGGGCCATAAGACCATGACCATATACCGCGGACCATCAAAAGCTGTTGAAGGGGGGGGGGGGTCTTCGCTCCTAGGGGGGTGGGGGAGTAATTCAAATTCTTGAGCATGGCCCATTGCATTAATTTACATCATAATGACCCTAGGACTCATTAATACACACCTTAATTACCCAGTCGTACAGGTAATTTATACCTTCCGTGTCCATGAATTAAGGAAGAGAGAGAGAGGGGGGTGTGTGGGGGTGTGGGGGTCGGTGTGGGGTGTTTGTTTAGATGTAATTAACGATACCTAATGAGCTAATTAGAGGAAGAATGGCTCACAGGGGGCGATGACTTAAAAGGTAGACGGTCAGTCACCCTTGGCGACTTACTTAGCTCTAAGTCATCTGCATGGGTGGGCCAAAGAATGTAGGAAGTCATCCACTGCAGTGATTCGCCAGTGGGTCATTCGCCAGTGGGTCATTCGCCAGTGGTCCACTCGCCAGTGGGTCATTCACCAATGGGTCATTCACCAGTGGGTTATTCGCCAGTGGGCCATTCACCAGTGGGCCATTCGCCAGTGGGTCATTCGCCAGTGGGTCATTCACCAGTGGGCCACTCGCCAGTGGGTCATTCACCAGTGGGTCATTCACCAGTGGGTTATTCGCCAGTGGGCCATTCACCAGTGGGCCACTCGCCAGTGGGTCATTCACCAGTGGGTCATTCACCAGTGGGCCATTCACCAGTGGGTCATTCACCAATGGGTCATTCACCAGTGGGTTATTCGCCAGTGGGTCATTCGCCAGTGGGTCATTCACCAGTGGGTTATTCGCCAGTGGGTCATTCACCAGTGGGTTATTCGCCAGTGGGTCATTCGCCAGTGGGTCATTCGCCAGTGGGTCATTCACCAGTGGGCCATTCGCCAGTGGGTCATTCACCAGTGGGCCATTCGCCAGTGGGTCATTCGCCAGTGGGCCATTCACCAGTGGGTCATTCACCAGTGGGTCATTCACCAGTGGGCCATTCACCAGTGGGCCATTCGCCAGTGGGTCATTCACCAATGGGTCATTCACCAGTGGGTTATTCGCCAGTGGGTCATTCGCCAGTGGGTCATTCACCAGTGGGTCATTCGCCAGTGGGCCATTCACCAGTGGGTTATTCGCCAGTGGGTCATTCGCCAGAGGGTCATTCACCAGTGGGTCATTCACCAGTGGGCCATTCACCAGTGGGCCATACTGTGGCTCCTCTCCCACCCATCCCCCACTATGGTGGTGGCCTGGCCATGGCCATATACGTCACGTGTGGACACTGATCAACCACTGTAGCGAGGATGGGTACTTACCGAGGGACGGGGACTTACCGAGGATGGGGACTTGACGGGGATGGGGACTTACCGAAGACAATCAGGAGGACGGGGACTTACCGAAGACAATCAGGAGGACGGGGACTTACCGAAGACAATCAGGAGGACGGGGACTTACCGAAGACAATCAGGAGGATGGGGACTTACCGAAGACAATCAGGAGGATGGGGACTTACCGAAGACAATCAGGAGGATGGGGACTTACCGAAGACAATCAGGAGGATGGGGACTTACCAAAGACAATCAGGAGGACGGGGACTTACCGAAGACAATCAGGAGGACGGGGACTTACCGAAGTCAATCAGGAGGATGGGGACTTACCGAAGACAATCAGGAGGACGGGGACTTACCGAAGACGATCAGGAGGACGGGGACTTGCCGAAGACAGTCAGGAGGACGGGGACTTACCGAAGTCAATCAGGAGGATGGGGACTTACCGAAGTCAATCCGGAGGATGGGGACTTACCGAAGTCAATCAGGAGGATGGGGACTTACCGAAAACACTCAGGAACAAGGGGACTTACCGAAGGCAATCAGGGGGATGGGGACTTACCGAAGCCAATCAGGAGGACGGGGACTTACCGAAGACAATCAGGAGGACGGGGACTTACTGAAGACAATCAGGAAGATGGGGACTTACCGAAGCCAATCAGGAGGACGGGGACTTACCGAAGCCAATCAGGAGGACGGGGACTTACCGAAGACGATCAGGAGGACGGGGACTTACCGAAGACAATCGGGAGGACGGGGACTGACCGAAGACGATCAGGAGGACGGGGACTTACCGAAGACGATCAGGAGGACGGCGACTTACCGAAGACAATCGGGAGGACGGGGACTTACCGAGGACAATCAGGGGGACGGGGACTTACCGAAGTCAATCAGGAGGATGGGGACTTACCGAAGACAGTCAGGAGGACGGGGACTTACCGAAGACGATCAGGAGGACGGGGACTTACCGAAGACGATCAGGGGGACGGGGACTTACCGAAGACACTCAGGAGCAAGGGGACTTACCGAAGTCAATCAGGATGACGGGGACTTACCGAAGTCAATCAGGAGGATGGGGACTTACCGAAGACGATCAGGAGGACGGGGACTTACCGAAGTCAATCAGGAGGACGGGGACTTACCGAAGACAATCAGGAGGATGGGGACTTACCGAAGTCAATCAGGAGGACGGGGACTTACCGAAGTCAATCAGGAGGACGGGGACTTACCGAAGTCAATCAGGAGGACGGAGACTTACCGAAGACAATCAGGAGGACGGGGACTTACCGAAGTCAATCAGGAGGACGGGGACTTACCGAAGACGATCAGGAGGACGGGGACTTACCGAAGTCAATCAGGAGGACGGGAACTTACCGAAGTCAATCAGGAGGACGGGGACTTACCGAAAACAATCAGGAGGATGGGGACTTACCGAAGACAATCAGGAGGACGGGGACTTACCGAAGTCAATCATGAGGACGGGGACTTACCGAAGACAATCGGGAGGACGGGGACTTATCGAAGACGATCAAGAGGACGGGGACTTACCGAAGACGATCAGGGGGACGGGGACTTACCGAAGTCAATCAGGAGGATGGGGACTTACCGAAGTCAATCAGGAGGACGGGGGCTTACCGAAGACAATCGGGAGGACGGGGACTTACCGAAGTCAATCAGGAGGATGGGGACTTACCGAAGACAATCAGGAGGATGGGGACTTACCGAAGACGATCAGGAGGACGGGGACTTACCGAAGTCAATCAGGAGGACGGGGACTTACCGAAGACGATCAGGAGGACGGGGACTTACCGAAGACAATCGGGAGGACGGGGACTTACCGAACACGATCAGGAGGACGGGGACTTACCGAAGTCAATCAGGAGGACGGGGACTTACCGAAGACAATCGGGAGGACGGGGACTTACCGAAGACGATCAGGAGGACGGGGACTTACCGAAGACAATCAGGAGGATGGGGACTTACCGAAGACAATCAGGAGGACGGGGACTTACCGAAGACAATCAGGAGGACGGGGACTTACCGAAGTCAATCAGGAGGACGGGGACTTACCGAAGTCAATCAGGAGGACGGGGACTTACCGAAGTCAATCAGGAGGACGGGGACTTACCGAAGTCAATCAGGAGGACGGGGACTTACCGAAGACAATCAGGAGGATGGGGACTTACCGAAGACAATCAGGAGGACGGGGACTTATCGAAGTCAATCAGGAGGATGGGGACTTACGAAGCCAATCAGGAGGACGGGGACTTACCGAAGACAATCAGAAGGATGGGGACTTACCGAAGACAGTCAGGAGGACGGGGACTTACCGAAGACATTCAGGAGGACGGGGACTTACCGAAGACAGTCAGGAGGACGGGGACTTACTGAAGACAATCAGAAGGATGGGGACTTACCGAAGACAATCAGGAGGACGGGGACTTACCGAAGCCAATCAGGAGGACGGGGACTTATCGAAGCCAATCGGGAGGACGGGAACCTACCGAAGTCAATCAGGAGGACGGGGACTTACCGAAGTCAATCAGGAGGCCGGGAACTTACCGAAGTCAATCAGGAGGACGGGGACTTACCGAAGATAATCAGGAGGACGGGGACTTACCGAAGTCAATCAGGAGGACGGGGACTTACCGAAGTCAATCAGGAGGATGGGGACTTACTGAAGACAATCAGGAGGACGGGGACTTACTGAAGACAATCAGGAGGATGGGGACTTACCGAAGATAATCAGGAGGATGGGGACTTACCGAAGATAATCAGGAGGATGGGGACTTACCGAAGACAATCAGGAGGATGGAGACTTACCGAAGACAATCAGGAGGACGGGGACTTACCGAAGACAATCAGGAGGACGGGGACTTACCGAAGACAATCAGAAGGATGGGGACTTACCGAAGACAATCAGGAGGATGGGGACTTACCGAAGACAATCAGGAGGATGGGGACTTACCGAAGACAATCAGGAGGATGGGGACTTACCGAAGACAATCAGGAGGATGGGGACTTACCGAAGACAATCACGAAGGTCATCTTGACTGTCTTGATCTTGGCCTTCGGGATGAGTCCCCGCGAACTGGCACGACGGGAGTCGTCCTCGTGGGTCGTCCCCCCGCCTCTCTTCTCGCCATCTGTGGGACGACCAGCACGACAGTTAACTAGGACGGGAGGAGGAGGAGGAGGACCAGCACGACAGTTAACTAGGACGGGAGGAGGAGGAGGACGACCAGCACGACAGTTAACTAGGACGGGAGGAGGAGGAGGACGACCAGCACGACAGTTAACTAGGACGGGAGGAGGAGGACGACCAGCACGACAGTTAACTAGGACGGGAGGAGGAGGACGACCAGCACGACAGTTAACTAGGACGGGAGGAGGAGGAGGACGACCAGCACGACAGTTAACTAGGACGGGAGGAGGAGGACGACCAACACGACAGTTAACTAGGACGGGAGGAGGAGGAGGACGACCAGCACGACAGTTAACTAGGACGGGAGGAGGACGACCAACACGACAGTTAACTAGGACGGGAGGAGGAGGACGACCAGCACGACAGTTAACTAGGACGGGAGGAGGAGGACGACCAGCACGACAGTTAACTAGGACGGGAGGAGGACGACCAGCACGACAGTTAACTAGGACGGGAGGAGGAGGAGGACGACCAGCACGACAGTTAACTAGGACGGGAGGAGGAGGACGACCAGCACGACAGTTAACTAGGACGGGAGGAGGACGACCAACACGACAGTTAACTAGGACGGGAGGAGGAGGACGACGACCAGCACGACAGTTAACTAGGACGGGAGGAGGAGGAGGACGACCAGCACGACAGTTAACTAGGACGGGAGGAGGAGGAGGACGACCAGCACGACAGTTAACTAGGACGGGAGGAGGAGGACGACCAACACGACAGTTAACTAGGACGGGAGGAGGAGGAGGACGACCAGCACGACAGTTAACTAGGACGGGAGGAGGAGGACGACCAGCACGACAGTTAACTAGGGACCGGGGAGCTAGGAGAGGAGGACCAGCACGACAGTTAACTAGGACGGAGGAGGAGGACGACCAACACGACAGTTAACTAGGACGGGAGGAGGAGGAGGACCAGCACGACAGTTAACTAGGACGGAGGGAGGAGGAAGGACGACGACCAGCACGACAATAACTAGGACGGGAGGAGGACGACCAGCACGACAGTTAACTAGGACGGGAGGAGGAGGACGACCAGCACGACAGTTAACTAGGACGGGAGGAGGACGACCAGCACGATAGTTAACTAGGATGGGAGGAGGAGGAGGACGACCAGCACGACAGTTAACTAGACGGAGAGGAGGGACGACAAGCACGACAGTTAACTAGGACGGGAGGAGGAGGACGACCAGCACGACAGTTAACTAGGACGGGAGGAGGAGGAGGACGACCAGCACGACAGTTAACTAGGACGGGAGGAGGACGACCAACACGACAGTTAACTAGGACGGGAGGAGGACGACCAGCACGACAGTTAACTAGGACGGGAGGAGGAGGAGGACGACCAGCACGACAGTTAACTAGGACGGGAGGAGGACCAGCACGACAGTTAACTAGGACGGGAGGAGGAGGACCAGCACGACAGTTAACTAGGACGGGAGGAGGAGGAGGACGACCAGCACGACAGTTAACTAGGACGGGAGGAGGACGACCAACACGACAGTTAACTAGGACGGGAGGAGGAGGAGGACGACCAGCACGACAGTTAACTAGGACGGGAGGAGGACGACCAGCACGACAGTTAACTAGGACGGGAGGAGGACGACCAGCACGACAGTTAACTAGGACGGGAGGAGGAGGACGACCAACACGACAGTTAACTAGGACGGGAGGAGGACGACCAGCACGACAGTTAACTAGGACGGGAGGAGGAGGACGACCAGCACGACAGTTAACTAGGACGGGAGGAGGACGACCAGCACGACAGTTAACTAGGACGGGAGGAGGAGGACCAGCACGACAGTTAACTAGGACGGGAGGAGGAGGAGGAGGACCAGCACGACAGTTAACTAGGACGGGAGGAGGAGGAGGACGACCAACACGACAGTTAACTAGGACGGGAGGAGGAGGAGGACCAGCACGACAGTTAACTAGGACGGGAGGAGGACGACCAGCACGACAGTTAACTAGGACGGGAGGAGGAGGAGGAGGACGACCAGCACGACAGTTAACTAGGACGGGAGGAGGACGACCAGAGAGAGAGAGAGAGAGAGAGAGAGAGAGAGAGAGAGAGACTGAGAGAGAGAGACTCACTCTTGGCCCCGAAAGTCTTGCTACTAAGGGTCATAATCTTGCTCTTGGACCAGATGGTGTAGACTATGATGGCGTAACAAGCAGTTATGATGACGGTCGGGAAGACGAACACAGTGAGAGCCACAAGAGTCATGTACACCTTCCACTGCCATGGCTCCGAGAAGTCGATCCAGCACTGGATCACCCCTGCAACGGAGAGGAGCGCAGACCAGATGATGGTGGTAGGGAGAGAGAGAGAGAGAGAGATAGGGTGGTTCTGGGGAGATGGGAGGGTGATGGGAGGGTACCTGCAAGGTGAGAGTAGGGAGACAGGGTGGTTCTGGGGAGATGGGAGGGTGATGGGAGGGTACCTGCAAGGTGAGAGTACGGTGAGAGGGAGAGAGATAGGGTGGTTCTGGGGAGATGGGAGGGTGATGGGAGGGTATCTGCAAGGTGAGAGTAGGGAGACAGGGTGGTTCTGGGGAGATGGGAGGGTGATGGGAGGGTACCTGCAAGGTGAGAGTAGGGTGAGAGGGGAGAGATAGGGTGGTTCTGGGGAGATGGGAGGGTGATGGGAGGGTACCTGCAAGGTGAGAGTACGGTGAGAGGGGAGAGATAGGGTGGTTCTGGGGAGATGGGAGGGTGATGGGAGGGTACCTGCAAGGTGAGAGTACGGTGAGAGGGGAGAGACAGGGTGGTTCTGGGGAGATGGGAGGGTGATGGGAGGGTATCTGCAAGGTGAGAGTACGGTGAGAGGGAGAGAGATAGGGTGGTTCTGGGGAGATGGGAGGGTGATGGGAGGGTACCTGCAAGGTGAGAGGGGAGAGATAGGGTGGTTCTGGGGAGATGGGAGGGTACGAGTACGGTGAGAGAGAGAGAGAGAGATAGGGTGGTTCTGGGGAGATGGGAGGGTAATGGGAGGGTACGAGTACGGTGAGAGGGAGAGAGATAAGGTGGTTCTGTGGAGATGGGAGGGTGATGGGAGGGTACCTGCAAGGTGAGAGTACGGTGAGAGGGGAGAGATAGGGTGGTTCTGGGGAGATGGGAGGGTGATGGGAGGGTACCTGCAAGGTGAGAGTAGGGAGACAGGGTGGTTCTGGGGAGATGGGAAAGTGATGGGAGGGTATCTGCAAGGTGAGAGTACGGTGAGAGGGAGAGAGATAGGGTGGTTCTGGGGAGATGGGAGGGTGATGGGAGGGTACCTGCAAGGTGAGAGTACGGTGAGAGGGAGAGAGATAGGGTGGTTCTGGGGAGAGGGGATGGTGATGGGAGGGTGCCTGCAAGGTGAGAGTAGGGTGAGAGGGTAGAGATAGGGTGGTTCTGGGGAGAGGGGAGGGTGATGGGAGGGTGCCAGCAAGGTGAGAGTAGGGTGAGAGGGGAGAGACAGGGTGGTTCTGGGGAGATGGGAGGGTGATGGGAGGGTACCTGCAAGGTGAGAGTACGGTGAGAGGGAGAGAGATAGGGTGGTTCTGGGGAGATGGGAGGGTGATGGGAGGGTACCTGCAAGGTGAGGGGAGAGATAGGGTGGTTCTGGGGAGATGGGAGGGTGATGGGAGGGTGCCTGCAAGGTGAGAGTAGGGTGAGAGGGGAGAGATAGGGTGGTTCTGGGGAGAGGGGAGGGTGATGGGAGGGTGCCTGCAAGGTGAGAGTAGGGTGAGAGGGGAGAGACAGGGTGGTTCTGGGGAGATGGGAGGGTGATGGGAGGGTACCTGCAAGGTGAGAGTACGGTGAGAGGGGAGAGATAGGGTGGTTACGGGGAGATGCGAGGGTGATGGGAGGGTACCTGCAAGGTGAGAGTAGGGTGAGAGGGGAGAGATAGGGTGGTTCTGGGGAGATGGGAGGGTGATGGGAGGGTGCCTGCAAGGTGAGAGTAGGGTGAGAGGGTAGAGATAGGGTGGTTCTGGGGAGATGGGAGGGTGATGGGAGGGTGCCTGCAAGGTGAGAGTAGGGTGAGAGGGGAGAGATAGGGTGGTTCTGGGGAGAGGGGAGGGTGATGGGAGGGTGCCTGCAAGGTGAGAGTAGGGTGAGAGGGGAGAGACAGGGTGGTTCTGGGGAGATGGGAGGGTGATGGGAGGGTACCTGCAAGGTGAGAGTACGGTGAGAGGGGAGAGATAGGGTGGTTACGGGGAGATGCGAGGGTGATGGGAGGGTACCTGCAAGGTGAGAGTAGGGAGATAGTGTGGTTCTGGGGAGATGGGAGGGTGATGGGAGGGTACCTGCAAGGTGAGAGTAGGGAGATAGTGTGGTTCTGGGGAGATGGGAGGGTGATGGGAGGGTACCTGCAAGGTGAGAGTACGGTGAGAGGGGAGAGATAGGGTGGTTCTGGGGAGATGGGAGGGTGATGGGAGGGTACCTGCAAGGTGAGAGTAGGGAGATAGTGTGGTTCTGGGGAGATGGGAGGGTGATGGGAGGGTATCTGCAAGGTGAGAGTACGGTGAGAGGGGAGAGATAGGGTGGTTCTGGGGAGATGGGGAGTGTGCCTGGAGTGGGTGAGAAGTATGGGTGGGGAGAGTGAGGTATGGGGTGCTTCTTGGGGAGAGGGGAGGGTGTCTGCAGCGGGGAGAGGACGCTGTGTGAAGGTGTGGTTCTGGGGAGAGGGGAGGGTGCCTGCAGCGGGGAGAGTACGGTGTGTGAGGGGAGAAGGGGTGGTTCTGGGGAGAGGGGAGGGTACCTGCAGCGGGGAGAGTACGGTGAGAGGGGAGAAGGGGTGGTTCTGGGGTGAGGGGAAGGTACCTGCAGCGGGGAGAGTACGGTGTGTGAGGGGAGAAGGGGTGGTTCTGGGGAGATGGGAGGGTACCTGCAGCGGGGAGAGTACGGTGTGTGAAGGTGTGGTTCTGGGGAGAGGGGAGGGTGCCTGCAGCGGGGAGAGTACGGTGTGTGAGGGGAGAAGGGGTGGTTCTGGGGAGAGGGGAGGGTGTGAGAGACGCTTGGGGTGCTCAGGGTAATCTCCCCACCACATTATAATTATGAGTCTCAAAATCAAGCAACATATCATACCTCATTATGGTGAAGGTGACGTGAAGGTGAATGTGACATTATGGTGGTGACGTGAAGGTGAATGTGACATTATGATGAAGGTGACGTGAAGGTGAATGTGACATTATGATGGTGAGTGAAGGTGAATGTGACATTATGATGGTGAGTGAAGGTGAATGTGACATTATGATGGTGAGTGAAGGTGAATGTGACATTATGGTGAAGGTGACGTGAAGGTGAATGTGACATTATCATGGTGAGTGAAGGTGAATGTGACATTATGATGGTGACGTGAAGGTGAATGTGACATTATGATGGTGACGTGAAGGTGAATGTGACATTATGATGGTGAGTGAAGGTGAATGTGACATTATGATGGTGAGTGAAGGTGAATGTGACATTATGATGGTGAGTGAAGGTGAATGTGACATTATGATGGTGACGTGAAGGTGAATGTGACATTATGATGGTGACGTGAAGGTGAATGTGACATTATGATGGTGAGTGAAGGTGAATGTGACATTATGATGGTGAGTGAAGGTGAATGTGACATTATGATGGTGAGTGAAGGTGAATGTGACATTATGGTGAAGGTGAGTGAAGGTGAATGTGACATTATGATGGTGACGTGAAGGTGAATGTGACATTATGATGGTGACTTGAAGGTGAATGTGACATTATGGTGAAGGTGACGTGAAGGTGAATGTGACATTATGATGGTGACGTGAAGGTGAGGGTGACATTATGATGGTGACGTGAAGGTGAATGTGACATTATGATGGTGAGTGAAGGTGAATGTAACATTATGATGGTGACGTGAAGGTGAATGTGACATTATGATGGTGAGTGAAGGTGAATGTGACATTATGGTGAAGGTGAGTGAAGGTGAATGTGACATGAATGTGAGTGAAGGTGACTTTAAGGTGAAGGTGAGTGAAGGTAATTTTATGGTGAAGGTGAGTGAAAGTAACTTTATGGTGAAGGTGAGTGAAGGTAACTTTATGGTGAAGGTGAGTAAAGGTAACTTTATAGTGAAGGTGAGTGAAGGTAACTTTATGGTGAAGGTGAGAAGGTAACTTTATGGTGAAGGTGAGTGAAGGTAACTTTATGGTGAAGGTGAGCGAAGGTAACTTTATGGTGAAGGTGAGTGAAGGTAACTTTATGGTGAAGGTGAGTGAAGGTAACTTTATGGTGAAGGTGAGTGAAGGTAACTTTATGGTGAAGGTGAGCGAAGGTAACTTTATGGTGAAGGTGAGCGAAGGTAACTTTATTGTGAAGGTGAACGAAAGTGACTTCATGGTGAAGGTGAGTGAAGGTGATTTTATGGTGAAGGTGAGTGAAAACTTTTTGATAGAGTGAAAATGACTTTATGGTGAAGGTGAGCGAAGATGACACTATGGTGAAGGTGAGTGAAGGTAACTTTATGGTGAAGGTGAGTGAACATGACCCAAGTGAGGCAGGTCGGGAGGTGGAGCGTGACACCAGATGAAGGTATGGCAGATGAAGGTGTGTCCAAGGTGAAGGTGAGGGAACATGGTGAAGGTGAACAAGGTGAAGGTGACCAAGGTGAAGGTGACCTACCGTCTATGGACGTTTCCCGGAAGAAGATCAAACTGGGTGACGCCAAGATGGCGGACAGCAGCCAAGCCACCAACACAAGTCTTCTGGCTCTACGCCCTGTGGGGGAGAGTGGCGGGTGAGAGGTGAGGGGGGAGAGTGGCGGGTGAGAGGTGAGGGGGGAGAGTGGCGGGTGAGAGGTGAGGGGAGTAAGGCGGGTGAGAGGTGGGGTAGAGTAGCGGGTGAGAGGTGAGGGGAGTAAGGCGGGTGAGAGGTGGGGTAGAGTGGCGGGTGAGAGGTGAGGGGGGAGAGTGGCGGGTGAGAGGTGAGGGGAGTAAGGCGGGTGAGAGGTGAGGGGGGAGTAAGGCGGGTGAGAGGTGAGGGGGGAGAGTGGCGGGTGAGAGGTGAGGGGGGAGTAAGGCGGGTGAGAGGTGGGGTAGAGTGGCGGGTGAGAGGTGAGGGGAGTAAGGCGGGTGAGAGGTGAGGGGGAGAGTGGCGGGTGAGAGGTGAGGGGGGAGAGTGGCGGGTGAGAGGTGAGGGGGGAGTAAGGCGGGTGAGAGGTGGGGTAGAGTAGCGGGTGAGAGGTGAGGGGAGTAAGGCGGGTGAGAGGTGAGGGGGAGAGTGGCGGGTGAGAGGTGAGGGGGGAGAGTGGCGGGTGAGAGGTGGGGTAGAGTGGCGGGTGAGAGGTGAGGGGGAGAGTGGCGGGTGAGAGGTGAGGGGAGTAAGGCGGGTGAGAGGTGGGTAGAGTGGCGGGTGAGAGGTGAGGGTAGAGTGGCGGGTGAGAGGTGAGGGGTAGAGTGGCGGGTGAGAGGTGAGGGGGGAGAGTGGCGGGTGAGAGGTGGGGTGGAGTGGAGGGTGAGAGGTGAGGGGAGAGAGTGGCGGGTGAGAGGTGAGGGGAGTAAGGCGGGTGAGAGGTGAGGGGGAGAGTGGCGGGTGAGAGGTGAGGGGGGAGAGTGGCGGGTGAGAGGTGAGGGGGGAGTAAGGCGGGTGAGAGGTGAGGGGAGTAAGGCGGGTGAGACGTGAGGGTAGAGTGGCGGGTGAGAGGTGAGGGTAGAGTGGCGGGTGAGAGGTGAGGGGAGTAAGGCGGGTGAGAGGTGGGGTAGAGTGGCGGGTGAGAGGTGAGGGGAGTAAGGCGGGTGAGACGTGAGGGTAGAGTGGCGGGTGAGAGGTGAGGGTAGAGTGGCGGGTGAGAGGTGAGGGGAGTAAGGCGGGTGAGAGGTGGGGTAGAGTGGCGGGTGAGAGGTGAGGGGAGTAAGGCGGGTGAGAGGGTGGGGTAGAGTGGCGGGTGAGAGGTGAGGGGAGTAAGGCGGGTGAATGGTGGGGTAGAGTAACGGGTGAGAGGTGAGGGGAGTAAGGCGGGTGAGAGGTGGGGTAGAGTAGCGGGTGAGAGGTGAGGGGAGTAAGGCGGGTGAGAGGTGGGGTAGAGTGGCGGGTGAGAGGTGGGGTAGAGTGGCGGGTGAGAGGTAGGGAGAGTGGCAGGTGAGAGGTGGGGAGAGTGGCGGGTGAGAGGTGGGGGAGAGTGGCGGGTGAGAGGTGGGGTAGAGTGGCGGGTGAGAGGTGGGGAGAATGTGGCGGGTGAGACGTGGGGTAGAGTGGCGGGTGGGAGGTGGGTAGAGTGGCGGGTGAGAGGTGGGGTAGAGTGGCGGGTGACAGGTGGGGGAGAGTGGCGGGTGAGAGGCGGGGAGAGTGGCGGGTTAGAGGTGGGGGAGAGTGGCGGGTGAGATGTGGGGTAGAGTGGCGTGTGAGAGGTGGGGAGAATGTGGCGGGTGAGAGGTGGGGTAGAGTGGCGGGTGAGAGGTGGGGTAGAGTGGTGGGTGAGAGGTGGGGAGAGTGGCGGGTAAGAGGTGGTGGGAGAGTGGCGGGTGAGAGGTGGGGTAGAGTGGTGGGTGAGGGGTGGGGTAGAGTGGCGGGTGAGAGGTGGTGGGAGAGTGGCGGGTGAGAGGTGGGGTAGAGTGGCGGGTGAGAGGTGGGGAGTTAGGCGGGGGAGGGAGGGAGAGTGGCGGGTGAGAGGTGGGAGAGAGTGGCGGGTGAGAGGTGGAGAGAGTGGAAAGTGAGAGGTGGTGAGAGTGGCAGGTGAGAGGTGGGGAGAGTGGCGGGTGAGAGGTGGGGTAGAGTGGCGGGTGAGAGGTGGTGAGAGTGGCAGGTGAGAGAGAGGTAGAGTGGCGTGTGAGAGGTGGGGTACAGTGGCGGGTGAGAGGTGGGGAGAGTGGCGGGTGAGAGGTGGGGGAGAGTGGCGGGTGAGAGGTGGGGAGAGTGGCGGGTGAGAGGTGGGGAGAGAGTGGCGGGTGAGAGGTGGTGAGAGTGGCAGGTGAGAGGGAGGTAGAGTGGCGGGGGAGAGGTGGGTTAGAGTGGCGGGTGAGAGGTGGGAAGAGTGGCGGGTGAGAGGTGGGGAGAGTGGCGGGTGAGAGGTGAGGGGAGTAAGGCGGGTGGAGAGGTGGGGTAGAGTGGCGGGTGAGAGGTGGGGTAGAGTGGGCGGGTGAGAGGTAGGGAGAGTGGCAGGTGAGAGGTGGGGAGAGTGGCGGGTGAGAGTGGGGGAGAGGGGCGGGTGAGAGGTGGGGTAGAGTGGCGGGTGAGAGGTGGGGAGAATGTGCGGGACGGGGTAGAGTGCGGTGGGAGGTGGTAGAGTGGCGGGTGGGAGGTGGGGTAGAGTGGCGGGTGAGCAGGTGGGTGAGAGTGGCGGGTGAGAGCGGAGAGGGCGGGTTAGAGGTGGGAGAGGCGGTAGAGTGGGAGTGGGGTGAGGGGGGTAGAGTGCAGGGGAGGTGTGGGGAGAGTGGGAGGGTGAGAGGTGGGAGATAGGTGGGTAGTGAGGTGGGGAGTAGCGTGGGGGGAAGTGCGGTAGAGGTGGGAGAGAGTGGGGTGAAGGTAGAGTAAGGATGGGTGGGAAGGGGTTGGGGGGAGTGAGGTGGGAGAGGTGAGGAGAGTGGCGGGTGAGAGGTGAGTGGGGGAGAGAAGGTTGGGGGTGAGAGGTGGGGTAGAGTGGAGGATGGGTGGGGAGAGGGTGAGAGTGGGGGGAGAGGGGGTAGGTGGGGAGAGTGGGGTGAGGTGGGAGAGAGTGGGGGTGAGAGGTGTGAGTGTGAGGGAGTAAGTGCGGGAGAGGTGAGGGGGGGGAGAGTGGCGGGTGAGAGGTGGGGAGAGTGGCGGTGTGAGGGTGAGGGGGAGAGTGGGGTAGAGTGGGTGGGGGTAGAGTGGCGGGTGAGAGGTAGGGGGAGGAGGTGAGGGTGGAGAGTGAGGGTGAGAGGTGAGGAGAGAGTGGCGGGTGAGAGGTGGTGAGAGTGGCGGGTGAGAGGGGGGTAGAGTGGCGGGTGAGAGGTGGGGTAGAGTGGCGGGTGAGAGGTGGGGAGAGTGGCGGGTGAGAGGTGGGAGAGAGTGGCGGGTGAGAGGTGGGGAAGAGTGGCGGGTGAGAGGTGGGGAAGAGTGGCGGGTGAGAGGTGGGGTAGAGTGACGAGTGAGAGGTGGGGTAGAGTGGCGGGTGAGAGGTGGAGAGTGGGGGTAAGGTAAGTGGCGGGTGAGAGGATGGGGAGAGTGGCGGGTGAAGTAGGTGTGGGAGAGTGGCGGGTGAGAGTGGAGTGGCGGGAGAGGTGGGAGAGTGGCGGGTGAAGGTGGGGTAGAGTGGAGAGTGAGAGGTGAGGGGGGAGGTGGATAGGTGGGGAGAGTGAAGGCTAGGTTGGGAGAGTGAGTAGGGTGGAATGAGGGATGGTGGGAGAGTAAGGTATGGGTGGGGAGAGTGAGGTATGGGTGGGGAGAGTAAGGTATGGGTGGGGAGAGTGAGGTATGGGTAGGTGAGGTATGTGGGCGGGGAGAGTAAGGTATGGGTGGGGAGAGTGAGGTATGGGTGGGGAGAGTAAGGTATGGGTGGGGAGAGTGAGATATGGGTGGGGAGAGTAAGGTATGGGTTGGGAGAGTAAGGTATGGGTGGGGAGAGTGAGATATGGGTGGGGAGAGTAAGGTATGGGTAGAGAGAGTGAGGTATGGGTGGGGAGAGTGAGGTATGGGTGGGAAAAGTGAGGTATGGGTTGGGAGAGTGAGGTACGGGTGGGGAGAGTGAGGTATGGGTGGGGAGAGTGAGGTATGGGTTGGGAGAGTGAGGTATGGGTAGGTGAGGTATGGGTGGGGAGAGTGAGGTATGGGTAGGTGAGGTATGGGCGGGGAGAGTAAGGTATAGGTGGGGAGAGTGAGGTATGGGTGGGGAGAGTAAGGTATGGGTGGGGAGAGTGAGGTATGGGTTGGGGAGAATATACCATCACCAAGTTGGGCCACTGAACTAATCACTAGTTCACAAAGCAATCAAATATCAACACTTGTATCAACACTTGTAACTTACGATCCAAAACTTTACTTAACAGACCTTAAGTAATTTAAGTACCAGGGGTTGTATGCAGAAAACTTCTTAGAATGCTTAAGTATGCTTAACCCCAAAGAATTTTACTTAACTTTAAGAGTTTTGCTAAGCATGTTTCTGAAAGCTGCCCTACGCTTAAGTATTTGCTTAGCAGACGACAAATATTTTGACCCAAACTGCATTTCATACTTCTTCAATCTTATGCTTAAGTTTTGCTAAGCATCGTGCTTAGCCCTTTTTTGTGTGGCACTTAAGTCACTTGCTCAGCTAAGCATAAAAGTAAGCAGAAATCTAAGAATTTGTCTGCATACGGCCCCTGGTGTGTGTGTGTGTGTGTGTGGGTGTGTGTGTGTGTGTGTGTGTGTGTGTGTGTGTGTGTGTGTGTGTGTGTGTGTGTGAGTAACGGGTTACTTACAGCTGCCGGAGAAGTTCATTGGGTGGGTAATGGCGTCGTAGCGATCAATGCTCAGGGCCACCAAGACGTACGTGGAAGAATACGTCACCACCACCTGATGATTGGCCGGAGAGAAAGAAAACGGGATGAGGGTTGAGAGCCTTGGAAGAAAATGGGATGTGGGTTGAGGCTGTCTCACAGGAAAAACTGAAGAATTGGAGACGTATGATGGGGTGGTTGCATTGAGAGGAAATTGGAGGAGGGTTGGTCTTGAAGAAAACGGAATGAGGGTTGATGTTGAAGAAAATGGGATGAGGGTTGAGGATGTTTCACAAAAAAAAATTAAAAAATTGGAGGCGTGTGTGTCGGGGAGTGGCTAAACTGAGAGAAAACTGGGATGAGTTTGGCTCTCAAAGAAAACTGCAAATGGACGTGGATGAAAACAGCAGAAAATGGGAGTAGGCCCATTCGAAACCAAGGAAAGAAAATGGAGACATAGAAATTCAGATTATGTAGAAAATGGGGTTCGAGTTTGGGCCACATAGAAAATGGAATGTCAATACCTTACAGGGGAAATGAACACAAATGATGTAGCACAGCACTTGCATATGTGGCACAGAGGGTGTGGTGGGAGATGTGGCACAGAGGGTGTGGTGGGAAGTGTTGGCATAGAGGGCGTGTCATAGGTGTATCACAGAGGGCGTGACACAGATGTGGCACAGAGGGCGTGCCATAGGTGTGGCATAGAAGGCATGCCATGGGTGTTGGTACACAGGGCGTGCCATAGTTGAGTGGCACAGAGGGCGTGTGTGGCACAGAGGGTGTATGTGGCAGAGAGAGGGTGTGTTTGTGGCAGAGAGAGGGTGTGTAGCACAGAGGGGGTGGTGTGTGTGGCACAGAGGGGGTGGTGTGTGTGTGTGTGTGTGTGTGTGTGTGTGTGTGTGTGTGTGTGGCACAGAGGGGGTGGTGTGTGTGTGTGTGGCACAGAGGGGGTGTGTGTGTGTGTGAGTGTGGAACAGAGGTGGTGTGTGTGTGTGTGTGTGTGTGTGTGTGTGTGTGTGTGTGTGTGTGGCACAGAGGTGGTGTGTGTGTGAGTGTGGCACAGAGGGGGTGGTGTGTGTGTGTGAGTGTGGCACAGAGGTGGTATGTGTGTGTGTGAGTGTGGCACAGAGGGGGTGGTGTGTGTGTGTGTGGCACAGAGGGGGTGGTGTGTGTGTGTGAGTGTGGCACAGAGGTGGTATGTGTGTGTGTGAGTGTGGCACAGAGGGGGTGGTGTGTGTGTGTGTGGCACAGAGGTGGTGTGTGTGTGAGTGTGGCACAGACCTGAGCGAAGCGTATTATCTTGCAGCCGACGTTGCCTGCGTACCAAGACACTGTGCTCTTCCACACTATGTCTGTCAACACACTGATGACGCCCACTGACAAATCTGTAACATGGCAAGATAAACACGGTCACTCTCCCACTGCTGACACCACTAACTCCAGTGGTACATGGCAAGATAAACACGGTCACACTCCCACTGCTGACACCACTAACTCCAGTGGTACAGCCAAGATAAACACGGTCACACTCCCACTGCTGACACCACTAACTCCAGTGGTACATGGCAAGATAAACACGGTCACTCTCCCACTGCTGACACCACTAACTCCAGTGGTACATGGCAAGATAAACACGGTCACTCTCCCACTGCTGACACCACTAACTCCAGTGGTACAGCCAAGATAAACACGGTCACACTCCCACTGCTGACACCACTAACTCCAGTGGTACATGGCAAGATAAACACGGTCACTCTCCCACTGCTGACACCACTAACTCCAGTGGTACATGGCAAGATAAACACGGTCACACTCCCACTGCTGACACCACTAACTCCAGTGGTACATGGCAAGATAAACACGGTCACTCTCCCACTGCTGACACCACTAACTCCAGTGGTACAGCCAAGATAAACACGGTCACTCTCCCACTGCTGACACCACTAACTCCAGTGGTACATGGCAAGATAAACACGGTCACTCTCCCACTGCTGACACCACTAACTCCAGTGGTACATGGCAAGATAAACACGGTCACTCTCCCACTGCTGACACCACTAACTCCAGTGGTACAGCCAAGATAAACACGGTCACACTCCCACTGCTGACACCACTAACTCCAGTGGTACATGGCAATTTAAACACGGTCACTCTCCCACTGCTGACACCACTAACTCCAGTGGTACATGGCAAGATAAACACGGTCACTCTCCCACTGCTGACACCACTAACTCCAGTGGTACATGGCAAGATAAACACGGTCACACTCCCACTGCTGACACCACTAACTCCAGTGGTACATGGCAAGATAAACACGGTCACTCTCCCACTGCTGACACCACTAACTCCAGTGGTACAGCCAAGATAAACACGGTCACACTCCCACTGCTGACACCACTAACTCCAGTGGTACAGCCAAGATAAACACGGTCACACTCCCACTGCTGACACCACTAACTCCAGTGGTACATGGCAAGATAAACACGGTCACTCTCCCACTGCTGACACCACTAACTCCAGTGGTACAGCCAAGATAAACACGGTCACTCTCCCACTGCTGACACCACTAACTCCAGTGGTACAGCCAAGATAAGGACCTGTCATACTCCCACTGCTGACACCACTAACTCCAGTGGTACAGGCAAGATAAGAACCTGTCACACTCCCACTGCTGACACCACTAACTCCAGTGGTACAGCCAAGATAAGGACGGTCACACACTGCTGACACCACTAACTCCAGTGGTACAGCCAAGATAAGGACGGTCACACACTGCTGACACCACTAACTCCAGTGGTGCTCACGCGGTATACACAGTGGTAGAGAGAAGACAGACACAGTCATTCAAGAATCCCACTGCTAACACAACAGAAGTGGATCACTCCAGTGGTGCTGACGTGGTATACACAGTGGTAGAGAGAATATATACCCAGTCAGTCAGAAATCCACTACTGACACCACACTAAAGTGGATTTCTCCAGTGGTGCTGACGTGGTATACACAGTGGTAGAGGGGGAACAAACACAGTAATTCAAAAATCCCACTGCTGACAGACCAAACTGGATTTCTCCAGTGGTGGTGACGTGGTATACACAGTGGTGGAGGGGACACTCATGCATTCGCAATGTTTCCTTTGCTGCCGCCACTGTGAACTGATCCAGTGGTGCTTCCATACTTTCAATAGATATGTAATCTATTTACCTTAAAAAGTATATACCCACATCCCACATATACTCCACATATACCAAATATCACAAAATTATATCGTTTAAGACAAACCCATACATATACATATGTACACAGTGGTGTTTATACATATAAAAGGCACACACACACACACACACACACACACACACACACACACACACACACACACACCACATAAATATACACATATCAATAAGATATATATATATATATATATATATATATATATATATATATATATATATATATATATATATATATATATATATATATGTACATGCATAAGCACATAGTCACATATGATGGATAGTGGTCATCTTCACCACCCACAAGTCTCACAGGTCAGGGTTCGAATCCTACATCAGGCATCTGGCTCACAGTCAACCCAGCTGTTCATCATTATGATTTCCATTTTCATCTTTTATTGATATCATTCGATGAACTGATTTCGGATATTTACGTATACGTTCCCCTTCCCCTTCTGACCAAAGTCTGGTATATGATCTAGCTCATGGACTCTTCACTTCCTTCCTCTCCTTCCTCCAAACCAGCACCCGACTTTAAACGCCAATATCGGCGTTTTAATATCGTCGACTTGACTTAACTCTCGAAAAATGCCTTTGTGGGCCCCCCCTTCCTCCCCCCCCCCCTCCTCTTGTCGGCGAAATTGCACCCACCTCTTCCTCAAACAACGTTTCAAAGTTTCTTTGTTGGCCCTGATGGCCATCGGGTATTGTAGGAGGAACAGAGGCATTGATAATCCTTCCTTATTTCTCTACGACTATTTAATCACTGGAGTCCATCATTGTTCGACCATTCTTGCCCCAGAGACGTTCGGGGGGAAAAAGGGAGGGATGGGGGATGGATGGTGGGGGGGAGATTTGGCACATCAGCTTCGTGTAGGAATCGAACCCCTACTTTATTGAAGAAATTGTGACGACGCTTTTTTTTTTTTATTCTTTGGACAAAAGTATTTCCCCAAAAGTTTCCTCTTAGTTTTCGCATTCCGGAGATGTTATAACTGTCTCACACTGACACACCAACTCTTTTTTCCCTCCTTAATTTTTTTTTCTCCAGAAACTCCATCTTGGACGACTCCAATTTTCCCTCACTCCCTGGTCCTCTTCTTGCTTCCCTGAGTCATGCCCAGTAATCTCTTTTCGTAAAGACCAGAAAGCGCTAACGCCTGTGCTTGATCGTCTATATCAAAGCGCTAACGCCTGTGCTTGCTCGTCTATATCAAAGCGCTAGCGCCTGTGCTTGCTCGTCTATATCGCTTTAAACTCAAAATATATCAATTTCAGACACATTCATTGGTACATTCTGTCAATACATTTGCATGCCTGATCCTGGACTTCCAAATTAGCATCTTCGTACTCATCATTTCCCATCTCCAAAGCTGTCTGACCCCCTTTTTTCCAAACTCATATCCTTAAGAATCTTGAATGCGTCTCCTTGTGTGTTGTCTACCTTCCAATCCTCATCATCTTGCGAGGTTCCCTTCCCCCCACACACGTTTGCGCTCGCCTCCTAGTCGGGCATCCTGGCTCACTGTATCGCCACCATCTGTGATCCCTCGTCCCCTAGTCGCAGTTCGACACCCATGGAACAGCATTACAACCTCGCGTCGCATCTCAAGACTCATTCTCCACTTGTTGATACTGACGTACGACGGTACGACCCTTGAGCACGACGGTACGATCCTTGAGCACGACGGTACGACCCTTGAGCACGACGGTACGATCCTTGACCACGACGGTACGACCCCTTGAGCACGACGACGGTACGACCCCTTGAGCACGACGATACGACCCTTGACCACGACGGTACGACCCCTGAACACGACGGTACGATCCTTGAACACGACGGCGGTACGATCCCTTGAGCACGACGACGGTACGACCCCTTGAGCACGACGACGATACGACCCCTTGAGCACGACGACGGTACGACCCTTGAACACGACGGTACGACCCCTTGAACACGACGGTACGACCCTTGAGCACGACGACGGTACGACCCCTTGAGCACGACGACGGTACGACTCCTTGACCACGACGACGGTACGACCCCTTGTCTACTATACCTTAGCCTTTGACTGTTACAGTTACCCTTAGTTAAAGGGTCCCGGGATGATAGGGGGGTCGTAAAGTCGTCTGGTATACGACAAGCCAAGGTACGTCAACACGCCAAGACGTACGAAGGCGCTGGGGGGTGGCGGAGAGAGGGGTGGTGGTGCCATTTCATGGTGTGGCGGGGTGGTGGCGACGGGAATGGATGAAGGCAGCAAGTATGTATTGACCTGCGACTGCCAGATGCGTGGCGGGGTGGTGGCGACGGGAATGGATGAAGGCAGCAAGTATGTACTGACCTGCAACTGCCAGATGTGTGGCGGGGTGGTGGCGACGGGAATGGATGAAGGCAGCCAGTATGAATCATGTACTGACCTGCGACTGCCAGATGTGTGGCGGGGTGGTGGCGACGGGAATGGATGAAGGCAGCAAGTATGTACTGACCTACGACTGCCAGATGTGTGGCGGGGTGGTGGCGACGGGAATGGATGAAGGCAGCAAGTATGTACTGACCTGCGACTGCCAGATGTGTGGCGGGGTGGTGGCGACGGGAATGGATGAAGGCATCAAGTATGTACTGACCTGCGACTGCCAGATGCATGATGAAGAAGTTGGTGCGGGATTTCCTGGTCTTGGAAAGAAGCAGAGCTGTGATGACAGCAATGTTGCCCACTACAATGGAGATGAACAGCAACCATAACACGGTGAACTGCTCCGTCTGTGTGGGGGAGAACAGAGAACAACACTTGAAGAACATTGGGATGGTGATGAACAGGAGCTATAACACGGTGAACTGCTCCGTCTGTGTGGGGGAGAACAGAGAACAACACTTGAAGAACATCTAGGATGGTGATGAACAGGAGGCATAACACGGTGAACTGCTCCGTCTGTGTGGGGAGAACAGAGAACAACACTTGAAGAACATCTAGGATGGTGATGAACAGGAGGCATAACACGGTGAACTGCTCCGTCTGTGTGGGGAGAACAGAGAACAACACTTGAAGAACATCTAGGATGGTGATGAACAGGAGGCATAACACGGTGAACTGCTCCGTCTGTGTGGGGGAGAACAGAGAACAACACTTGAAGAACATCTAGGATGGTGATGAACAGGAGCTATAACACGGTGAACTGCTCCGTCTGTGTGGGGGAGAACAGAGAACAACACTTGAAGAACATTGGGATGGTGGTGAACAGAAGCTATAACATGGTGAACTGCTCCGTCTGTGTGGGGGAGAACAGAGAACAACACTTGAAGAACATTGGGATGGTGATGAACAGGAGCTATAACACGGTGAACTGCTCCGTCTGTGTGGGGAGAACAGAGAACAATACTTGAAGAACATCCACGGTGGGGATGAACAGAAGCCATAACACTGAACTACTCCGTCTGTCGGGGGAAAAGAACAGAGAACACAGGCTTGAAGAACATCTAAGATATAACAAACCATGTCATTATTCATAACATTTCGATATGTGTCTAAATTTCTCCGGTACGACAACTTTCTGCCTGTGGTACGATAATCTCTCCCCTGCCATACGTACGATAAACTCTCCCTGCCATACGTACGATAAACTCTCCCTGCCATACGTACGATAATCTCTCCCTGCCATACGTACGATAAACTCTCCTTGCCATACGTACGATAATCTTTCCCTGCCATACGTACGATAATCTCTCCCTGCCATACGTGCGATAATCTCTCCCTGCCATACGTACGATAAACTCTCCCTGCCATACGTACGATAATATTTCCCTGCCATACGTACGATAAACTCTCAATGCCATACGTACGATAATCTTTCCCTGCCATACGTACGATAATCTCTCCCTGCCATACGTGCGATAATCTCTCCCTGCCATACGTGCGATAATCTCTCCCTGCCATACGTACGATAATCTTTCCCTGCCATACGTACGATAATCTCTCAATGCCATACGTACGGTAATCTCTCCCTGCCATACGTACGATAAACTCTCCCTGCCATACGTACGATAATCTCTCTGCCATACGTACGATAAACTCTCCCTGCCATACGTGCGATAATCTCTCCCTGCCATACGTACGATAATCTCTCCCTCTCCCATACGTACGATAATCCCTCCCTGCCATACGTACGATAATCTAGAATCCGCCCCTCAACTTCCAAGTCTATTAATTCAGCATCAAGGACACTCCAGTCGTTAAGGTGGCTCTTGGAAGTTTGTAATTAAACAAGGTTAATTACCCTCTATACAGCTCTCGGGTCTTTAAGTGTCATTAGGATTAGCATAGCGAGTAATGAGTGGGGGGGGGGGGGGAGCAAATAATCGTAAGGACTGACGTAACGATAGATGTGTCGTGCATCAGCCAATGGCATCGTTGCATTTCCGTGACGTCCAAGTGTGATGACGTCGTGGTGGTCTACCAATCACATAGGTACACTGAAGTGACGTCGTTTAAGCCGACTAATCACCGGGAGATTTTCGTACATCAGCCAATGGCATCGCAGCATGTCTGTGACGTCAAGCGTGATGACGTTACGGTGGTCTACCAATCACATAGCTACATTTTTTTAGTGGCGTCATTTGAGCCGATCAATCAACAGAGAGACTTTCGTACCTCAGCCAATGGCATCTCTGCAGGATGGTGACGTCACGTGAAATGACATAATGGTGATCAGCCAATCACATACCTACACTTAAGCGACGTCATTTGAGCCGACCAATCAGAAAGAGACTTACGTACAGTATGGGATGATGGCCAATTTCTCTCTCTCTCTCTCTCTCTCTCTCTCTCTCTCTCTCTCTCTCTCTCTCTCTCTCTCTCTCTCTCTCTCTCTTATTTTGCCGACTCTGGCAAAATATCTATTGCCGTCCGTGAGGCCCTAGGCTGTACGCTGATTGGATGAGATAACTGAAAACTCCATTCCACAACGAAGTTAACCTTTCAATGGCTTTACCCTTTCGTTATAAACTATATATATATATATATATATATATATATATATATATATATATATATATATATATACAAATTTATTTATATACAAATATATAAATATATAAATAGAAAGATGAGGAAAAGTTCTTAATTTAACGCAGACATGTAGATAAGAAATAAAGAAATTTGGAAAAAGTATTAATAATTCACATAACCACGAAATTATTTTTACTGACTGCACTTCGGAAAAGAGAAAAAAGAGTCTTTGATAATTTGTAATAATCTTATTACATGTAATCTTTTTTTTAAACCCTACCTGAAAGCGATACGGGTCAGCCAGAGGCGCTTGGTAGTGTGTGTGTGTGTGCGGTCAATAGGACCTCCAACCAACCCAACCCACCCCTACCACCCCAATGAGACAATGTAAACAAGTTCCAAATATCATCTTTTTAAAACTCTCCTGTAAGACTTTTTTTAAAACGTCCGGTCCACATATATTTTTTCCCCCCCCGTTCGAGCAAACCTCTTTCCCCTCTCTGTGAGAGAGGAAGGGGACTATTTTTCCCCCCCCTTTCCCTTTTACCCATTTCCCCTCCCCTCCCTACCCCCAAGGGATTCGAACCTGAGCCAATATTCTCTGGGGATTTTCTTCTCTTTTTCCCCCCCCCCTTGCGCCACTCTTAAGTCTTTGTTTATTTATCTATCGGGGGTTCATTCCTTTGGACCCACACGTCCCCTTATCTATCAGAGGGGTTCATTCCTTTGGGCCCCCTATCTATCAGGGGGTTCATTCCTTTGGGCCCCCTATCTATCAGGGGGTTCATTCCTTTGGGCCCCCTATCTATCAGGGGGTTCATTCTTTTGGGCCCCCTATCTATTAGGGGGTTCATTCCTTTGGGCCCCCTATCTATCAGGGGGTTCATTCCTTTGGGCCCCCTATCTATCAGGGGGTTCATTCCTTTGGGCCCCCTATCTATCAGAGGGGTTCATTCCTTTGGGCCCCCTATCTATCAGGGGGTTCATTCCTTTGGGCCCCCTAGCTATCAGGGGGTTCATTCCTTTGGGCCCCCTATCTATCAGGGGGTTCATTCCTTTGGGCCCCCTATCTATCAGGGGGTTCATTCCTTTGGGCCCCCTATCTATCAGGGGGTTCATTCCTTTGGGCCCCCTATCTATCAGGGGGTTCATTCCTTTGGGCCCCCTATCTATCAGGGGGTTCATTCCTTTGTCCCCCCTATCTATCAGGGGGTTCATTCCCTTGGGGCCCCTATCTATCAGGGGGTTCATTCCTTTGGGCCCCCTATCTATCAGGGGGTTCATTCCCTTGGGGCCCCTATCTATCAGGGGGTTCATTCCTTTGGGCCCCCTATTTATCAGGGGGTTCATTCCTTTGGGCCCCCTATCTATCAGGGGGTTCATTCCTTTGGGCCCCCTATCTATCAGGGGGTTCATTCCTTTGGGCCCCCTATCTATCAGGGGGTTCATTCCTTTGGGCCCCCTAGCTATCAGAGGGTTCATTCCTTTGGGCCCCCTAGCTATCAGGGGGTTCATTCCTTTGGGCCCCCTATCTATAAGGGGGTTCATTCCTTTGGGCCCATACACCATCCTTTGGTATCCATTCCTTGCAAAGGTCTAATCACACTTCGAGGAAATGAGAGAGAGAGAGAGAGAGAGAGAGAGAGAGAGAGAGAGAGAGAGAGAGAGAGAGAGAGAGAGACGGGGGGGGGCGGCTATTATACAAGGCAATTAACTAGGTCTAATTACTAACTTCTGACAACACTAATTGGGGAAGTCAACACTTGTTAATGCTCAATGGATAGGCTCCTGAGTTTGGCTGGACTCCGGCACATCGTACGTGAGGAAGGAGAATGGCGCGCGTCCGAGAGTGCCAAGTTCATGTGGGTCAAAGAGTTGAATAATCTTTGATTGAACATGTTAATCTTAGAAGGTCAGGCTTCGAACCCTGCCTAACAGCCCCCAACTCGAACGACCTCCAGATACGATACCTAGACAATTACCATTGTTGTTGAGCATCAAACTTCAATTGTACAGGGTTCGAACCCTGCCCTTATATGATTAACATATTCATTTAAAAGGTGACTCAACTCTTTAACCCTTTTTGAACTTGTGTGCGTCACCCAACGGTGGGATTCGAACCGATAGCATTTGTGATGAAGCTGGAGACACTAAAACACTAAGCCATCGAGTCCATAATTACGAAATGACCATTTATGGGTTCCCTAACCCAACCATTAGCCTCTACAGCTAACAAACAAGAGGTAGCGGTTCGAATCCTGCTGTCAAAT
>NC_092228.1:44638652-44651152 GCF_036320965.1 Panulirus ornatus
AATCTCCCCCTCCTCAACCAGAGAGAGTGGGCCCCCACCCCCCCTTTCCCCCCTCCTCAACCAGAGAGAGTGGGCCCCCCCACCCCCCCAATCTCCCCCTCCTCAACCAGAGAGAGTGGGCCCCCCCCCCGCCCGACCCCCCCAATCTCCCCCTCCTCAACCAGAGAGAGTGGGGTACCCCCCACCCCCCCTCACCCCCCCCTCCTCAACCAGAGAGAGTGGGCCCCCCCCCCGCCCCGACCCCCCAATCTCCCCCTCCTCACCCAGAGAGAGTGGGGTACCCCCACCTCCCTCACCCCCCCAATCTCCCCCCTCCTCAACCAGAGAGAGTGGGCCCCCCCCCGCCCGACCCCCCAATCTCCCCCTCCTCAACCAGAGAGAGTGGGCCCCCCCCCCCGCCCGACCCCCCCCAATCTCCCCCTCCTCAACCAGAGAGAGTGGGGTACCCCCCACCCCCCCTCACCCCCCCTCCTCAACCAGAGAGAGTGGGCCCCCCCCCCCCCCGCCCCGACCCCCCAATCTCCCCCTCCTCAACCAGAGAGAGTGGGCCCCCCCCCCGCCCGACCCCCCCAATCTCCCCCTCCTCAACCAGAGAGAGTGGGGTACCCCCACCCCCTTTTCCCCCCAATCTCCCCCTCCTCAACCAGAGAGAGTGGGCTAAACACCCCCCCCGAACCCCCCTCCCTGATGATCCTCCTCCTGCGCACCGTGTGCCGCCATGTGCCGCCGTGTGCTGCCGTGTGCCGCCATGTGCCGGGGGGGGGTATGAAAGACAATATAGGCAAGTGGAGTGGCTGAGGAGGCGTGCCATCTGCCACACTAAAGGAAAAAAACCTTTTATGAGGGTCGTCTGTATCGCAGGGGGGGGTGAGGGGGTGAGGGGGGATGGGGGGGGTGGGGAGGTTGGGGAGAGAGGGAGGGGGGGAGGGGGGGTGGCCATTACCATCCAGCGGGGGTGGGGTCTCTTCTTTATCTATCTATCTATCTGTCTATCTGTCTGTCTATCTGTCTGTATCTATCTATTCAGTCTATTTATCTTTCCGTTTAGCTATCTATCTATCTATCCGTCTGTCTATCTATCTGTCTGTTTATCTATCTATCTATCTGTCTCTGTCTTTATATATCTATCTATCTGTCTATCTATCTATCTATCTATCTATCTATCTATCTATCTGTCTGTTTATCTATCTACCTACCTATTCATCTATCTATCTATCTATCTACCTTTCTATCTATCTATCTATCTCTATCCATCTATCTGTCGATCTATCTGTCTGTTCATCTATCTATCTATCTATCTATCTATCTATCTATACGTATGTCTACCTATCTATCCCCCTATCCATGATTGAGATAGATAGATAGATAGATAGACATAGACAGATACATAGATAAATAGATAGATAGATTGATAGATAGATAGTGAAATAGATAGATAGATAGATATATGGATAGACAGATAGACATAGATAAATAGATAGACAAACAGATAGATAGACAGATAGATAGACAGTAGGTAGGTAGATAGATAGATAGATTAGATAGACAGATACATATATATATATATATATATATATATATATATATATATATATATATATATATATATATATATATATATATATATATACACGACTCTTCAGCTAACCAGAGAGAGGGACCTAATCATCCCCCCTTTCGATAGACATCTCACAATCAGACATCCAATCTCTTGTTACCAATCAAGAACATCTTTATTCATCTCTCTACTCTCTCTATGTGTCTTTCTCGTGACTCAAAAACTGAGGTTTTATGAGCAGGTGTCTTATGGTGAGGGAGAGGGGGAGGGGGGGAGGCGACGCCCCCCCCCCCCCCCCGTTCTGTGAGCTTGTGGCTCAAATGGATAGACGGGGAACTCACAAAAGAGGGTCTTATTCATACACTCATCCCCCCACTCACAAAAGAGGGTCTTATTCATACACTCATCCCCCCACTCACAAAAGAGGGTCTTATTCATACACTCATCCCCCACTCACAAAAGAGGGTCTTATTCATACACTCATCCCCCCACTCACAAAAGAGGGTCTTATTCATACACTCATCCCCCACTCACAAAAGAGGGTCTTATTCATACACTCATCCCCCCACTCACAAAAGAGGGTCCTATTCATACACTCATCCCCCCACTCACAAAAGAGGGTTTTATTCATACACTCATCCCCCACTCACAAAAGAGGGTCTTATTCATACACTCATCCCCCACTCACAAAAGAGGGTCTTATTCATACACTCATCCCCCACTCACAAAAGAGGGTCTTATTCATACACTCATCCCCCCACTCACAAAAGAGGGTCTTATTCATACACTCATCCCCCACTCACAAAAGAGGGTCCTATTCATACACTCATCCCCCACTCACAAAAGAGGGTCCTATTCATACACTCATCCCCCACTCACAAAAGAGGGTCCTATTCATACACTCATCCCCCCACTCACAAAAAGTGGTCTTATTCATACACTCATCCCCCACTCACAAAAGAGGGTCTTATTCATACACTCATCCCCCACTCACAAAAGAGGGTCTTTTTCATACACTCATCCCCCACTCACAAAAGAGGATCCTATTCATACACTCATCCCCCACTCACAAAAGAGGGTCCTATTCATACACTCATCCCCCCACTCACAAAAGAGGGTCCTATTCATACACTCATCCCCCCACTCACAAAAGAGGGTCTTTTTCATACACTCATCCCCCACTCACAAAAGTGGTCTTATTCATACACTCATCCCCCACTCACAAAAGAGGGTCCTATTCATACACTCATCCCCCCACTCACAAAAGAGGGTCCTATTCATACACTCATCCCCCACTCACAAAAGATGGTCTTATTCATACACTCATCCCCCCACTCACAAAAGAGGTCCTTATTCATACACTCATCCCCCACTCACAAAAGAGGGACTTATTCATACACTCATCCCCCACTCACAAAAGGGGTCCTATTCATACACTCATCCCCTCACTCACAAAAGAGGGTCTTATTCATACACTCATCCCCCCACTCACAAAAGAGGGTCTTATTCATACACTCATCCCCACTCACAAAATGGGGTCTTATTCATACACTCATCCCCCCACTCACAAAAGAGGGTCCTATTCATACACTCATCCCCCACTCACAAAATGGGTCCTTTTCATACACTCATCCCTCACTCACAAAAGAGGGTCTTATTCATACACTCATCCCCCCACTCACAAAAGAGGGTCTTTTCCATACACTCATCCCCCCACTCACAAAAGAGGGTTTTATTCATACACTCATCCCCCCACTCACAAAAGAGGGTCTTATTCATACACTCATCCCCCACTCACAAAAGAGGGTCCTTATTCATACACTCATCCCCCCACTCACAAAAGAGGGTCCTATTCATACACTCATCCCCCCACTCACAAAATGGGTCCTTTTCATACACTCATCCCCCCACTCACAAAAGAGGGTTTTATTCATACACTCATCCCCCACTCACAAAATGGGTCCTATTCATACACTCATCCCCCCACTCACAAAAGAGGGTTTTATTCATACACTCATTCCCCACTCACAAAATGGGTCCTTTTCATACACTCATCCCCCACTCACAAAAGAGGGTCTTATTCATACACTCATCCCCCACTCACAAAAGAGGTCTTTCCCAAAACATACCCCACTCACCCCCCCCACACACACACCACTCACAAAAGGGGGTCATTTTCCAAAAAATCCCCCTCCACCCCCACTCCACCCCACCAGCACACACCCCCCCTTTTCCCCTTTTCCAATCAATACATAATAATTTTAATTCACAAAGTCGATTCGTTACATAATCTTACAGTCTTTCCCCTGTATCGAAAACACACCATTCGATCACCACTTACAAAAAAAAACAAAAGTAAAGTTACCCCTATTTTTTTTATTTTGGAAGGCACTTTGAAAAATAAAGTACCTCTATTTTTTTTATTTTGGAAAGCACTTTGAAAAATAAAGTACCTCTATTTTTTTATTTTGGAAAGCACTTTGAAAAATAAAGTACCTCTATTTTTTATTTTGGAAGGCACTTTGAAAAATAAAAAACCTCTATTTTTTATTTTGGAAGGCACTTTGAAAAATAAAAAAACTATTTTTATTTTGGAAGGCACTTTGAAAAATAAAAAACCTCTATTTTTATTTTGGAAGGCACTTTGAAAAATTAAAAACCTCTATTTTTATTTTGGAAGGCACTTTGAAAAATAAAGTACCTCTATTTTTTAATTTGAAAGGCACTTTGAAAAATAAAGTACCTCTATTTTTTAATTTGGAAGGCACTTTGAAAAATAAACAACCTCTATTTTTTAATTTGGAAGGCACTTTGAAAAATAAAGTACCTCTATTTTTATTTTGGAAGGCACTTTGAAAAATAAAGTACCTCTATTTTTATTTTGGAAGGTACTTTGAAAAATAAAGTACCTCTATTTTTATTTTGGAAGGTACTTTGAAAAATAAAGTACCTCTATTTTTTATTTTGGAAGGCACTTTGAAAAATAAAGTACCTCTATTTTTTAATTTGGAAGGCACTTTGAAAAATAAACAACCTCTGTTTTTTAATTTGGAAGGCACTTTGAAGAATAAAGTACCTCTATTTTTATTTTGGAAGGCACTTTGAAGAATAAAGTACCTCTATTTTTAATTTGGAAGGCACTTTGAAAAATAAAGTACCTCTATTTTTAATTTGGAAGGCACTTTGAAAAATTTCAACTATTATTTTCTACTTTATTTTTATCCTCAACCATATCATACTGAACACTTCATATATATCAAAACATTTCCCAGAAATCAAAACGCTAGACACTCCATATATCAAAACATTTCCCGGAAATGAAAACTCTAGACACTTCATATATCAAACCATTTCCCAGAAATCAAAACGCTAAGAACGCCTTCATAATAATGCCAATAACGCTGGCGTTAATGTGACAAAGACACCATCTCACGGTTCACTGGTCCTGTTCACTTGTTCCCTATGTCCTGGTGTGCATTTCATCATCATTTGAAAAACGGAATATTGGACTTATTAACAATTTCTGTTTATATCCATTTACCAGATGCCTTGAGATGTATATACATATATATATTGGAAAGGAGCACAATTCACTGCCTAATTAATCATATTCCTATGAGTCCACGGGGGGGGGATATGAAACACGACAAGTTGCCAAGTGCACTTTCGTGTCATAATCACATCATCAGGGGAGACACAAGAGAGAAATGCAGCAGTCAGTTGATATACAACGAAGAGACGTAGCTAGGACGACACTGGGTAAATGGAATGGCGTCCTAGCTACGTCTCTTCGTTGTATATCAACTGACTTAAAATTTCTCTCTTGTGTCTCCCCTGATGATGTGATTATGACACGAAAGTGCACTTGGGAACTTATCGTGTTTCATTTCCCCCGTGGACGCATAGGAATATATATATATATACATATATATATATATATATATATATATATATATATATATATATATATATATATATATATATATACATATATATATATATATTTTAGTGGAATCTATTGTCCCGCAGTGTATAGACTTCGCATGAACACTCCCTTGTGAGATATCAACTGTATCTTTGATCAAGGTATCTGCTCAAAGGCCTTCTATAGACTGGTGGGGGATCCCAGACGCTTTGAATCGAATTGAATTCCATTCCCTGGAATACCTAACTCCATGTGGGGGCCCGCACAGACCACCGTAATCCACACCCCCTCGATCTAAGGGATCCACACCCCCTTGATCTAAGGGATCCACACCCCTCGATCTAAGGGATCCACACCCCTTGATCTAAGGGATCCACATCCACCTCGATCTAAGGGATCCACACCCCCTCGATCTAAGGGATCCACACCCCTCGATCTAAGGGATCCACACCCACCTCGATCTAAGGGATCAACATCCCTCGATCTAAGGGATCCACACACCCCTCGATCTAAGGGATCCACACCCCCTCGATCTAAGGGATCCACACCACCTCGATCTAAGGGATCCACACCCCCTCGATCTAAGGGATCCACACCACCTCGATCTAAGGGATCCACACCCCCTCGATCTAAGGGATCCACACCACCTCGATCTAAGGGATCCACACCACCTCGATCTAAGGGATCCACACACCCCTCGATCTAAGGGATCCACACCCCTCGATCTAAGGGATCCACCCCCCTCGATCTAAGGGATCCACACCCCCTCGATCTAAGGGATCCACACCACCCTCGATCTAAGGGATCCACACCCCTCGATCTAAGGGATCCACACCCCTCGATCTAAGGGATCCACACCACCTCGATCTAAGGGATCCACACACACCTCGATCTAAGGGATCCACACCTCCTCGATCTAAGGGATCCACACCCCTCGATCTAAGGGATCCACACCCACCTCGATCTAAGGGATCCACACCCCCTCGATCTAAGGGATCCACACCCCTCGATCTAAGGGATCCACACCCCTCGATCTAAGGGATCCACACTCCCTCGATCTAAGGGATCCACACTCCCTCGATCTAAGGGATCCACACCCCCTCGATCTAAGGGATCCACACCCCCTCGATCTAAGGGATCCACACTCCCTCGATCTAAGGGATCCACACCCCCTCGATCTAAGGGATCCACACCACCTCGATCTAAGGGATCCACACCCCCTCGATCTAAGGGATCCACACCCCCTCGATCTAAGGGATCCACACCACCTCGATCTAAGGGATCCACACCACCTCGATCTAAGGAATCCACACCCCTCGATCTAAGGGATCCACACACCCTCGATCTAAGGGATCCACACCACCTCGATCTAAGGGATCCACACCCCTCGATCTAAGGGATCCACACCCCCTCGATCTAAGGGATCCACACCACCTCGATCTAAGGGATCCACACCCCCTCGATCTAAGGGATCCACACCACCTCGATCTAAGGAATCCACACCCCTCGATCTAAGGGATCCACACCCCCTCGATCTAAGGGATCCACACCCCCTCGATCTAAGGGATCCACACCCCCTCGATCTAAGGGATCCACACCCCTCGATCTAAGGGATCCACACCCCCTCGATCTAAGGGATCCACACCCCCTCGATCTAAGGGATCCACACCCACCTCGATCTAAGGGATCCACACCCACCTCGATCTAAGGGATCCAGGCCAGGTGGTGGAGTCAGGGAATGAGAGATGATAGAACTGATAATTCAAGTCGGTCTGGGATGTGGTCTCCAGTTTCTATTGAGATGGATTCCAATAGTCAGTAATTCCAAAGTCGGCCCTATGATAATTCCAGAGTCGGGCGCATGATAATTCCAGAGTCGGCTCTATGATAATTCCAGAGTCGGCCCTATGATAATTCCAGAGTCGGCCCTATGGTAATTCCAGAGTCGGCTCTATGATAATTCCAGAGTCGGCTCTATGATAATTCCAGAGTCGGCCCTGTAATAATTCCAGAGTCGGCCCTATGATAATTCCAGAGTCGGCCCTATGATAATTCCAGCGTCGACTCCTTCCCCCCCTTCCTTCCCCCCCCTCATCAACTCGTCTCCTCCCCCCCCTCTCCCCTCTCCCTCTCTCTCCCCCTCTTCAACCAACCCACCCAACCCACCCTCCCCCTCTCCAACGAGGGGGGGGGGGGGAGGGGTGGGTCTTGCCTCACACCTCCTCATGGCCTCGCCCTCATCCTCCTCCTCCTCCAGGTGACCTACACACACACACACACACACACACACACGACACGCCAGTGTTTATAACTTGTCAACCTCATTCTCGAAGTCCAGCCTCCACACTCATGTTGAGGTCAACCTCCAAGCTGTGTCGGAGGTCACACTCCACACTCATGTTGAGGTCAACCTCCAAGCTGTGTCGAAGGTCACCCTCCACACTCATGTTGAGGTCAACCTCCAAGCTGTGTCGGAGGTCACCCTCCACACTCATGTTGAGGTCAACCTCCACATTGTGTCGGAGGTCACCCTCAAAACTCGAAGACTCTGATGAGGTTGCAACCTCCAGCCTGCATCTGAGGTCACACTCCAACACTTTGAGGTTACCCTCCAAACTCTAAGACTCTGATGAGGTCAACCTCCAGGCTGTATCTGAGGTCACACTCCAACACTTTGAGGTCACCCTCCACACTCCAACACTTGGAGGTCACCCTCCACAGTCCAACGCTTTGAGGTCATCCTCCACACTCCAACACTTTGAGGTTACCCTCCAAACTCTAAGACTCTGATGAGGTCAACCTCCAGGCTGTATCTGAGGTCACACTCCAACACTTTGAGGTCACCCTCCACACTCCAACACTTGGAGGTCACCCTCCACAGTCCAACGCTTTGAGGTCACCCTCCACACTCCAACACTTTGAGGTCACCCTCCAAACTCTAAGACTCTGATGAGGTCAACCTCCAGGCTGAATCTGAGGTCACACTCCAACATTTTGAGGTCACCCTCCACACTCGACCATACAGCCTCCCAGCTGGGGTACAGAAGAGGCCAAACTTGAGCCAACTGGTCGACTCGCTCATTGTAACACATCCTAGATTGGACCCTAACTGCAGATGACTCATCCATTGTACAACAGCAAGTGTGCTCCAGTTCCTGGAGCTTCCAATCACTGGGCCTTCCAATCACTGGACCCTCCAATCACTGGACCCTCCAATCACTGGGCCTTCCAGTTTCTGGAGCCTCCAATCACTGGAGCTTCCAGTTCCTGGAGCCTCCAAGCACTAGACCCTCCAATCACTGGGCCCTCCAATCACTGGGCCCTCCAATCACTGTACTCTCTAATCACTGGACCTTCCAGTTTCTGGAACCTACAATCGCTGGGCCTTCCAATCACTGGAGCCTCCAATCACTGGGCACTCCAATCACTGGACCCTGCAATCACTGGGCCTTCCAGTTTCTGGAGCCTCCAATCACTGGAGCTTCCAGTTCCTGGAGCCTCCAAGCACTAGACCCTCCAATCACTGGGCACTCCAATCACTGGACCCTGCAATCACTGGGCCTTCCAATCACTGGACCTTCCAGTTCCTGGAGCCTCCAATCACTGGGCCTTCCAATCACTGGACCTTCCAATCACTGGGCCCTCCAATCACTGTACCCTCCAATCACTGTACCCTCCAATCACTGGGCCTTCCAATCACTGGACCCTCCAATCACTGGACCCTCCAATCACTGGGCCTTCCAATCACTGGGCCCTCCAATCACTGTACTCTCTAATCACTGGACCTTCCAGTTTCTGGAGCCTCCAATCACTGGGCCTTCCAATCACTGGAGCCTCCAATCACTGTACCCTGCAATCACTGGGCCCTCCAATCACTTAACCCTCCAATCACTGTACCCTTCCAATCACTGTACCCTCCAATCACCGTACCCCCCAATCACTAGACCCTCCAATCACTGTACCCTCCAATGACTCCAGCAAGTCAATCTCTTACTCTTCTCTCTTCCTTTTTCTTACTAGAATTAGAAACGATAGATAGGGGGAGGGAGGGAGGGAGTGGGGGAGGGAGGGAGGGAGGGAGTGGGGGAGGGAGGGAGGGAGGGAGGGAGGGGGGGGGCAGCGTAATGATATGCATGGGGGGGGGGTGTGCCTACATAGCGCCCCCCCCCCTCCTCATTTCCTCATGCAACGCTAATTTCACGTTCAGGTTGAATAGGGGGGGGAGAGGGTGGGGGGGGGTAATGACATGCAATAGGGGGGGGGACCCTCCCCCCCCACACACAATTCAACATGCAACACTCACTTCAAAGACATGTTGAATGAGGGGGTAGTGACATGCATAGGGGGGGGAGACCCCCCCCACACAATTCAACATGCAACACTCACTTCAAAGACATGTTGAATGAGGGGGTAGTGACATGCACAGGGGGGGGACGACCCCCCCCACACAATTCAACATGCAACACTCACTTCAAAGACATGTTGAATGAGGGGGTAGTGACATGCATGGGGGGGTGGGTAACCAAACACCCCCCCTCCCTAGTTCCTCTAACTTCATGTTGAATGGGGGGGTAATGACTTGAATGGGGGGACCCACACACCCCCCCTCATGCACCATTACCCCCATTGGTCTTATAGTATTTCTCTTCGAAATATATATAGAAATATAGAATTTGCATAGGGGGGTGATAGATAAGGGGACGCTAAATATACACGTCTATATTGTTATTCTATATGGGTCTAAATTTCTATATACACGTCTATATTGTTATTCTATACGAGTCTAAATTTCTATATACACGTCTATATTGTTATTCTATATGGGTCTAAATTTCTATATACACGTCTATATTGTTATTCTATATGGGTCTAAATTTCTATATACACGTCTATATTGCTATTCTATATGGGTCTAAATTTCTCTCTCCCTCTCTACATACCTATCTATCGCTATCTCTTATCTATCCGTCTATCTACCTCTCTATCTATCCATCTATCTATCTATCTATCTATCTATCTATCTCCAGCATCAAGCGATGATAAGGTAATCCGTGGGATAAGATAACAGTGATTGTGTATCATTATTCGCTTTGTTAGATATATTAGGACTTTCTAATCCGTCAAATCAGTCAAAATGTCCCAAAATAAGGTAATCGCGAGTCAGGACGATTACATTAGAAACAAAAATTATTTGTGATCGAAAGACACTGAGCCAAATTCGCTAAGGTAATCGTAAAGTAATCATCAATATCGAAAAAGGTAATTATGTAATTAGATTATCTGAGGCCGCGATGAAAGGTAATCGTGAGTCAGGAAATGAGACGATTACATTAGAAACGAATTATTTGTGATCAAAAGATATTGAGCCAAATTCGCTAAGGTAATCGTAAAGTAATCTTCAATAGCGAAAAAGGTAATTATGTAATTAGAATATCTGAGGCCGCGATGAAAGGTAATCGCGAGTTGGGAAATAAGACGATTACATTAGAAACAAAAATTATTTGTGGTGGAACGACACTGAGCCAAATTCGCTAAGGTAATCGTAAAGTAATCATCACTAGCGAAAAAGGTAATTATGTAATTAGATTATCTGAGGCCGCAATGAAAGGTAATCATGGGTTAGGAAATAAGACGATTACATTAGAAACAAAAATTATTTGTGATGGAAAGACACTGAGCCAAATTCGCTAAGGTAATCGTAAAGTAATCATCACTAGCGAAAAAGGTAATTATGTAATTAGAATATCTGAGGCCGCGATGAAAGGTAATCGTGAGTCAGGAAATAAGACGATTACATTACAAACATGAATAATTTGTAATCAAAAGAAATTGAGCCAATTTCGCTAAGGTAATCGTAAAGTAATCATCAATAACAAAAAAGGTAATTGTGTAAATTTCTGATCGAAAAAAATTGAGCCAAATTAGCTAAAGTAATCGTAAAGTAATCATCAACACCGAAAAAGGTAATTATGTAAATGTGTGATCGAAAGACATTGAGCCAAAATTCGCTAAGGTAATCGTAAAGTAATTAACAATAACAAAAAAGGTAATTATGTAATTAGAACATCTGAAGCCGCGAACATATCGTATCAAAGTCATCTGAATAATGTAATCCAAGAATAATACGATTTATGACACAAAATTCCTAATTTTCGTGGTCATAAAAAAGAAATTAGAAATGTAATCAAAGAATAATACGATTTATGACACAAAATTCCTAATTTTCGTGGTCATAAAAAAGGAATTAGAAATGTAATCAAAGAATAATACGATTTATGACACAAAATTCTAATTTTCGTGGTCATAAAAAAGGAATTAGAAATGTAATCCAAGAATAATACGATTTATGACACAAAATTCCTAATTTTCGTTGTCATAAAAAAGGAATTAGAAAGTGAGTAAAAGAATGTAATCGTAAAATAATCATAAGAAAAAAAAGGTAATCGCCTTCGATTATTTTTCCTACACAAGTGGGTAACCCACCTGACCCAAGGTCAATCAATTTCTTGGAGGTCAAGGAGGTTAATTAGTCTTGGTAATTACATTTTCCTCTTCGTCCATTTCAGAGGTTTTTAATTGGCGATGGTACGACCTTTGACCACGACGGTATACGACCCCTTGAGCACGACGGTACACGACCCTTGAGCACGACTGTACGACCCTTGAGCACGACGGCATACGACCCCTTGAGCACGACGGTATACGACGCCTTGAGCACGACGGTATACGACGCCTTGAGCACGACGGTATACGACCCCTTGAGCACGACGGTATACGACCCCTTGAGCACGACGGTATACGACCCCTTGAGCACGACGGTATACGACGCCTTGAGCACGACGGTATACGACCCTTGAGCACGACGGTATACGACCCTTGAGCACGACGGTATACGACCCTTGAGCACGACGGTATACGACCCTTGAACACGACGGTACAACCCTTTGAGCACGACGGTACGACCCCTTGAGCACGACGGTATACGACCCTTGAGCACGACGGTATACGACCCCTTGA
>NC_092228.1:44663652-44668652 GCF_036320965.1 Panulirus ornatus
AAACTATGTTAATCACCAACATAGAGATAGACCTATCCTTATCAGTGATAGATAGATAATCTATCCATATCAGTAATAGACAGATAATCTATCCATATCAGTAATAGACAGATAATCTATCCTTATCAGATAGACAGATAATCTATCCATATCAGTAATAGACAGATAATCTATCCTTATCAGTGATAGATAGATAATCTATCCATATCAGTAATAGACAGATAATCTATCCTTATCAGTGATAGATAGATAATCTATCCATATCAGTAATAGACAGATAATCTATCCTTATCAGATAGACAGATAATCTATCCATATCAGTGATAGATTATCTATCCTTATCAGTGACAGACAGATTATCTATCCTTATCAGTGATAAAGAGATGATCTATCCTTATCAGTAATAGACAGATAATCTATCCTTATCAGTAATAGACAGATAATCTATCCTTATCAGTGATAGACAGATAATCTATCCTTATCAGTGATAGACAGATAATCTATCCTTATCAGTGATAGACAGATAATCTATCCTTATCAGTGATAGACAGATAATCTATCCTTATCAGTGATAGACAGATAATCTATCCTTATCAGTGATAAGACAGATAATCTATCCTTATCAGTGATAGACAGATAATCTATCCTTATCAGTGATACAGAGATAATCTATCCTTATCAGTGATAGACAGATAATCTATCCTTATCAGTAATAGACAGATAATCTATCCTTATGTGATAGACAGATAATCTATCCTTATGTGATAGACAGATAATCTATCCTTATGTGATAGACAGATAATCTATCCTTATCAGTGATAGACAGATAATCTATCCTTATCAGTGATAGACAGATAATCTATCCTTATCAGTGATAGACAGATAATCTATCCTTATCAGTGATAGACAGATAATCTATCCTTATCAGTGATAGACAGATAATCTATCCTTATCAGTGATAGACAGATAATCTATCCTTATCAGTGATAGACAGATAATCTATCCTTATCAGTGATAGACAGATAATCTATCCTTATCAGTGGTTAGACAGATAATCTATCCTTATCAGTGATAGACAGATAATCTATCCTTATCGTGATAGACAGATAATCTATCCTTATCAGTGATAGACAGATAATCTATCCTTATCAGTGATAGACAGATAATCTATCCCTTATCAGTGATAGACAGATAATCTATCCTTATCAGTGATAGACAGATAATCTATCCTTATCAGTGATAGACAGATAATCTATCCTTATCAGTGATAGACAGATAATCTATCCTTATCAGTGATAGACAGATAATCTATCCTTATCAGTGATAGACAGATAATCTATCCATATCAGTGATAGACAGATAATCTATCCTTATCAGTGATAGACAGATAATCTATCCTTATCAGTGATAGACAGATAATCTATCTTATCAGTGATAGACAGATAATCTATCCTTATCAGTGATAGACAGATAATCTATCCTTATCAGTGATAGACAGATAATCTATCCTTATCAGTGATAGACAGATAATCTATCCTTATCAGTGATAGACAGATAATCTATCCTTATCAGTGATAGACAGATAATCTATCCTTATCAGTGATAGACAGATAATCTATCCTTATCAGTGATAGACAGATAATCTATCCTTATCAGTGATAGACAGATAATCTATCCTTATCAGTGATAGACAGATAATCTATCCTTATCAGTGATAGACAGATAATCTATCCTTATCAGTGATAGACAGATAATCTATCCTTATCAGTGATAGACAGATAATCTATCCTTATCAGTGATAGACAGATAATCTATCCTTATCAGTGATAGACAGATAATCTATCCTTATCAGTGATAGACAGATAATCTATCCTTATCAGTGATAGACAGATAATCTATCCTTATCAGTGATAGACAGATAATCTATCCTTATCAGTGATAGACAGATAATCTATCCTTATCAGTGATAGACAGATAATCTATCCTTATCAGTGATAGACAGATAATCTATCCTTATCAGTGATAGACAGATAATCTATCCTTATCAGTGATAGACAGATAATCTATCCTTATCAGTGATAGACAGATAATCTATCCTTATCAGTGATAGACAGATAATCTATCCTTATCAGTGATAGACAGATAATCTATCCTTATCAGTGATAGACAGATAATCTATCCTTATCAGTGATAGACAGATAATCTATCCTTATCAGTGATAGACAGATAATCTATCCTTATCAGTGATAGACAGATAATCTATCCTTATCAGTGATAGACAGATAATCTATCCTTATCAGTGATAGACAGATAATCTATCCTTATCAGTGATAGACAGATAATCTATCCTTATCAGTGATAGACAGATAATCTATCCTTATCAGTGATAGACAGATAATCTATCCTTATCAGTGATAGACAGATAATCTATCCTTATCAGTGATAGACAGATAATCTATCCTTATCAGTGATAGACAGATAATCTATCCTTATCAGTGATAGACAGATAATCTATCCTTATCAGTGATAGACAGATAATCTATCCTTATCAGTGATAGACAGATAATCTATCCTTATCAGTGATAGACAGATAATCTATCCATATCAGTGATAGACAGATAATCTATCCTTATCAGTGATAGACAGATAATCTATCCTTATCAGTAATAGACAGATAATCTATCCTTATCAGTGATAGACAGATAATCTATCCTTATCAGTGATAGACAGATAATCTATCCTTATCAGTGATAGACAGATAATCTATCCTTATCAGTGATAGACAGATAATCTATCCTTATCAGTGATAGACAGATAATCTATCCTTATCAGTGATAGACAGATAATCTATCCTTATCAGTGATAGACAGATAATCTATCCTCATCCCTCATATGATTATCTAGCCTTATCACCAACACTAGGATAATCCATCGTTATCAGTAACACAAGAGAGATAAGACCTCCTCGTTATCAGTTGAAGGCAACCCAACCCTTATCAGCAAGTTATCAAACAATGATAAACGACGTTGTTCTTAAAGATCCCGGTTCGAATCCCGAGACACAGAAGACGTGTGGAGGGATCTGTGTGTGTGTGTACACACGACCCCACGACGTGTGTGTGTGTGTGTGTGTGTGTGTGTGTACACACGACCCCACGACGTGTGTGTGTGTGTGTGTGTGTGTGTACACACGACCCCACGACGTGTGTGTGTGTGTGTGTGTGTGTGTGTGTGTGTGTACACACGACCCCACGACGTGTGTGTGTGTGTGTGTGTGTGTGTGTGTGTGTGTGTGTGTGTGTGTGTGTACACACGACCCCACGACGTGTGTGTGTGTGTGTGTGTGTGTGTGTGTGTGTGTATGTGTGTATGTGTGTATGTGTGTGTGTGTGTGTGTGTGTGTACACACGACCCCACGACGTGTGTGTGTGTGTGTGTGTGTACACACGACCCCACGACGTGTGTGTGTGTGTGTGTGTGTGTGTGTGTGTGTGTGTGTGTGTGTGTGTATGTGTGTGTGTGTGTGTGTGTGTGTGTGTACACACGACCCCACGACGTGTGTGTGTGTGTGTGTGTGTGTGTACACACGACCCCACGACGTGTGTGTGTGTGTGTGTGTGTGTGTGTACACACGACCCCACGACGTGTGTGTGTGTGTGTGTGTGTGTGTGTGTGTGTGTGTGTGTACACACGACCCCACGACGTGTGTGTGTGTGTGTGTGTGTGTGTGTGTGTGTGTGTGTGTGTGTGTGTACACACGACCCCACGACGTGTGTGTGTGTGTGTGTGTGTGTGTGTACACACGACCCCACGACGTGTGTGTGTGTGTGTGTGTGTGTGTACACACGACCCCACGACGTGTGTGTGTGTGTGTGTGTGTGTGTACACTCGACCCCAAGACGTGTGTGTGTGTGTGTGTGTGTGTGTGTGTGTGTGTGTGTGTGTGTGTGTGTGTACACACGACCCCACGACGTGTGTGTGTGTGTGTGTGTGTGTGTGTGTGTGTGTGTGTGTGTACACACGACCCCACGACGTGTGTGTGTGTGTGTGTGTGTGTGTGTGTGTGTGTGTGTGTGTGTGTGTGTGTGTGTGTGTGTGTGTGTGTGTGTGTGTGTGTATGGGATCCCAAGGTGTTTTATGTAACCCAGTCTTATCTCTGGGTTCATCTGAAAAGGAATTCGTATCATGTGTGTGTGTGATCCCACTCTCTCTCTCCCATCTGAAGTGCAAGGGGGGGGGGGGGAAGGGATAGTGTAGTGGGGGTGGGATAGGGGTGATGGGATAAGGGGGATGGGATAGGGGGATGGGGTAAGGTGGATGGGATGGGTGGGATGTGGGGTGGGATAAGGGATGGGATAGTGTAGTGGGTTTGGGATAGGGGATGGGATAAGGGGGTAGGGTAGAGGGATGGGAGAAGGGAGGGGATAGGGTAGAGGGAAGGGACGGGATAGGGTGATGGGATAAGGGATGGGATAGGGGGGTAGGGTAGGGGGATGGGATAAGGGACGGGATAGGGGATGGGATAGGTTGGAGGCGATACGTGGATGGGATAGGGGGATGGGATAAGGGATGGGTGGGATAAGGGGGATGGGATAGGTAGGGATGGGGATGGGGGATAGGTTGGATGGGAAGGACACGTGAGCAAGACTCCGACCACAAACGTGTTTCGGACAGAACCCGAGAACAGGCAGGGTTCGAACCCCAGGAACTGAAGGAAGGGGGGAGGGGGGAAGGAAGGAAGGGAAGGGGGGGTTGTTCTCGACTGTGCTGTCCACAGCCCCTTCCTCCCCTTCCCCTCCCCCTCCCCCTACCTTCCCCCTCCCCTCCCCTCCCCCTCCCCTTCCCCCTCCCCCCCTCCCTCTCCCCCCTCCCCCCCTCCCTCTCCTCCTACCTTCCCCCTCCCCTACCTTCCCCCTCCCCTTCCCCCTCTCCCCCCTCCCCACATTCCCCCTCCCCACCCATCCCCTCCCCCCCCCACACACACAGTCAAGTGGTTTCCT